>NC_137773.1:105882022-106158406 GCF_963455305.1 Plecotus auritus
TGGTGGCCTTCTACACACCCCCCACCGGACATCAAGCCCGCAACCCAGGATGTGCCCTGGAGGGAAATCAAACCAGTGGCCCTCCAGTGCACAGACAACGCTCAACCAACTGAGCCAAACTGGCTAGGGCGCAACAGACTTCTTTTGCTAAAGATGTAGCTGTGTCTTGATCCAGTCTCCATGAGGCTGGAGGGACCATCCAGTTCTGCCCATGAGGCCTAGCTGCAAAGTTAGATGCCCATCTCTGTCATTCAGGTTTTTTATAGCTGTACAAAACCTGAACTGACCAGAGATGAGGCATCTAACTTCTGCAGCCTAGGCCTAGCAAAAGCTCAATAAATTGTAGCTATTGTTGTTATTAAGAGTATTTGGTTAGCCCTGGCTGGTGTCCCCAATGGTTAGAGCATTGGCCCATGCACCGAAGGGTCATGGGTTCGATTCCCAATCAGGACGTGTACCTGCATTGGGCACGTGCTGGAGGCAACCAACCGATGGATGTGTCTCTCTCACATTGATGTTTCTCTCCTCCTCCTTCTCCTCCTTCCTCCCCCTTCCATTCTCTAAAAATCAATGGGAAAAATATCCTCAGGTGAGGATTAACATAATAAAACAAGATTATTTGGTTGGCAATATTAATACTAGAAAAAAATATAATTTTGGTCCGAACAGAAGAGGAACCTGATTATATAATGATAAACATTACAATAAAATTAGATGTGGACTTATTAAACCTATATGCTTCTTAAAATTTAATAACCAAATGAAAAAAATATTAGGAATATATCAAATTGACAGAAACATAGTTACAGTGAGAATTGAATGTTATCCTATAGCATATTGAGTGAATAAAAAAGAAATAATTGATCCAGCAATCACACTTCTTGGTACTTGGTACTTAAATGAAGTGAAAACTTACACAAAAAACATGCACATGGATGCTTATAGAAGCTTTATTCATAATTACCAAAACTTGGAAGCAACCAAAATATCCTTCAACGGGTGAGTGGAAAAATAAACTGTGGAACATCCAGACAATGAAATATTATTTAGTGCAAAAAAGAAATTAGCTGTCAGTCATTAAAAGACATAGAAGAAACTTAAATGACACTACTAAGTGAAAGAAGCCAATCTGAAAATCATACTATATGATTCCAGCTCTATCTCTGACATTCTGGAAAAGGCAAAATGATGGAGACAGTGAAAAGATCAGTGGTTGCCAGGGACTGGGTGGTAGGGAAGGATGAACAGGTAAAGCACAGTGGATTTTTAGGGCAGCAAAACTACTCTGTATGATGGGCAATGTCATTAAACATCAGTCAAACCCCACAGAATGTGCAACCTCAAGGGTGACCCCTAATGTAAACTATGGACTTGGGCTGATAATGGCATGTCAACTTAGGTTCCCTCATTATAACAAATGTAGCACTCTGGTGCTGTGTTGATAGTGGGGGAGGCTAGCGGGGAAGGGACAGGGGACATATCGGAAATCTCTGTACTTTACTACTATGAACCTAAAACTTTTCTAAAAAATAAACTTTTATATTAAAAAAAGAATAGTCACTAATTGCTTTTTACATTAATTCCTATATTGAGAATACAAAACTGTTTAGTAAGATGAATACATTAAATTTATGCATCCTATATAATAAAAGGCTAATATGCAATTGTTCCCCTGGGTGGGAGTTGGACTGACCAAGAGTTAGATGTGCACTGACCACCAGGGGGCGGCGTGAAACATGGCAGGCATCAGCGACACAATGCTGGCAGCAGGTGGCAGTGGAGGCACTGCCGGCCCCAACGGGCGCCAACGAGAACAGGACCGCGGCGAGATGGTGGAGCAGGTGAGTGGGCAGCGCCAGGCCAAGGTAGTGCAAGCGGGGACCCTGATCGCCCTGCCAGTCGCCCCACAGATGGCAACCAGCAGCGGCAGGGAGGGGGGGGGCAGCGAGTGGGCGGCGCCAGGCCAAGGCAGGTGCAAGCCGCCCCGATCGCCCTGCAGGTTGCCCCACAGATCAGCCCTGATCACCAGCCAGGCCTAGAGACCCTAACCATGCACGAATTTTGTTCACCAGGCCTCTAGTCTATTCATAAAAAATTATGATACAAAGATGTAAATGTTATCATTAATGAAATGATTAATTTGTATACCAAAAGTTATACCTTAGAAATAATAAGTAGGTCTTTTAAAAAATAAACTTTTGCCCAGCCAGTGTGGCTCAGTTGGTTGAATATCAACTCATGCACCAAGGCATTGCCAGTTTGATTCCCATCAGGGTACATGCCTGACTTGTGGCTCAATCCCCAGGCAGCTGATGTTTCTCTCTCAGAAGGATGTTTCTCCCTCTCTCTCTCCCTCCCTTCCTCTCTAAAATCAATAAAAACATTTTAAAAAATAAACTTTTTATTTTAGAGCAGTTAGATTTATAGAAAAATTACAAACATGGTACAGAGTCCACTACACCCCACACCATTTCCCCTATTTGTAACATATTAGTACAGGATTTTATTACAATTAATAAACCAATACAGACACATTATCCTTAACTAACATCCATACTGTATTGACTTCCTCAAAATTTCCCTAGTGTCCTTTCTGTGCCCCAAAACTCCACATGGCATGTCAGCTGACACAATTTCTCAGGCTTTCTTTGTTTTGATAACCTTGACATGAAGGAGGAGGACTGGTCAGGAATTTTATAGAATCTGTCAGTTGGGACCTGTCTGAGGTTTTTCTCACATTTAGACTGTTGTGATGGGTTTTGGGAAGAAGATCTCAGAGGTGAAGGGCCCTTCTCATCATATCACATCTTATCAGGAGTATGCTGTCAGAATGACTAATCATGGGTGAAGTTTTTCTTCAAGTTTTCAAGGAAGAGTAACAAAAAATATAACACATATAGGCCAAGAAAGAAATTTCTAAGCAAAAAAAGAAACTGCTCGCCGAAACCGGTTTGGCTCAGTGGATAGAGCGTCGGCCTGCGGACTGAAGGGTCCCAGGTTCGATTCCGGTCAAGGGCATGTACCTTGGTTGCGGGCACATCCCCAGTGGGGTGTGCAGGAGGCAGCTGATCGGTGTTTCTCTCTCATCGATATTTCTAGCTCTCTATCCCTCTCCCTTCCTCTCTGTAAAAATATCAATAAAATATATTAAAAAAAAAAAAAAAGAAAGAAACTGCTCAAGTCCCAGGTTCTTTTTGGTACAAGTATCTATCTATCTATCTATATATATATATATATAAAAGCCTAAGTGACCGAATGACCTTTCGACCCATCGCTATGACACGCACTGACCACCAGGGGGCAGACGCTCAATGCAGGAGCTGCCCCCCTGGTGGTCAGTGCACTTCCACAGCCAACCTCCTGTACCAGCCAACCTCCCACAGTCCCTCCCCCTGGCCAGCCAGCCCCGATTGGCCCCAATCAGGACTGGGTGAGATGGCCCGGATCGGCCCCAATCATTGGCCAGGCTGCAGGACCCCACCCGTGCACGAATTTGTGCACCGGGCCTCTGGTAATAAATAAAGCTGGAGTTATCCCTGAGTCCCAAGTCTCACAAGCCCCGGACCATATAATCAAATCACTCTAACACTTATGAAGAGTGTGAGTGGGGCCCTGACCAGTTTAGCTCAGTGAACAGCGTGTTGGCCTGAGGACTGAAGGATCCTGGGTTCGATCCTGGTCAAGGGCATATATCTCAGCTGCAGGCCTGATCCCTGACCCTGGTCTGGGGAGCAACCAATTGATGTGTCCCTCTCACATTGATGTTTCTCTTTTTCTGTCTCTCCCTCTCCCTTCCACTCTCTCTAAAAATCAATGGAAAAATATCCTTGGATGAGGATTAACAACAATAACAACTAAAGAGTATGAGTGGGGGTCAGCCCCCACTCCTATATTCATGCTCTTGTCTGATCCTGTCTCCTTGAGTGTAGTCAAAACCTAGTGAGTCCAGCCCTGACAGCATGGCTCAGTGGTTGAGTGTAGACCTATGAACCAGGAGGTCAGGCTTCAATTCCTGGTCAGGGCACATGCCCAGGTTGCGGGCTTGATCCCCAGTATGGGGTGTGCAGGAGGCAGCCAATGAATGATTCTCTCTCATCATTGATGTTTCTATCTCTCTATTCCTTTCCCTTCCTCTCTGAAATCAATTTAAAAAAAAGCATATATATATATATATATATATATATATATATATATATATACACACACACACACACACACACACACCCCTACTGAGTCCATTTTAACTAACAAAATATGACCATTGTGATAGGTTGTCACATCTGAGATTAGGTTACAGAAGACTGACTCTGTCTTGCTGGCCGCCTCTTGCACCCCTGATGGAAGCCAGCTGCCATATTGGAAGCTGCTGTATACCCGTGTGGCAAAGACTGAGGAGGGCCACTGGCTAACAGTCAGTGAGAAACAGGCCTTCGTGCAACAGCCAGCAAGGAACTGAATCCTGTAATGGCCAAGTGAGTGATCTTGGAGCAGAACCTCCCCCAGTTGGGCCTGGAGAAGATTACAACCTCACTTGACACCTTGATTGCAACCTTGTAGGATGCCATGAACCATAGGACCAGCTGGATGGCACCCAGATTCCTGACACACCGAAAGTAGGAGAACACACATACTTATTTTAAATGATTATGTATATGTATGTGCGTGTGTATATATATATGTATATATATATATATACACACACACATATAATATAAATACATATTTAATATATAATATAAATACATATTTATATTATATATATATGTGTGTGTGTGTGCACACACACATTTTTTTTATTTCGGAGAGGAAGGGAGGAGAAAGAGATAGAAACATCAATGATGAGAATCATTGATCGGCTGCCTCCTGCATGCCCCCTACTGGGGATCAAGTTCACAACCTGGGCATGTGCCCTGACCAGGAATCAAACCTTGACCTCCTGGTTCATAAGTCGATGCTAACCATTGAGCAACACCGGCCAGGCCTGGATGCTACTTACAAAAGTGCTCCAAGTGCCCCACAGAGATCCCTTGCCTCTTCTACCATGTGAGGTTTATTAAGGTATAATTGATATATAAAAACTGCATTTAACACATTTGTATGCATATTTAATGTATACTATTGTGTACAATTTAATGTATATATTTAAACATATACAATTTGATGGATTTGGACATATGCCATAATCAAGGTAATAAACATATCACCTCCAAAATTTCCTCCTATCCCTTTGTTTCTTGGATTTTTTTTTAAATGTATGTTATTGATTTTTTACAGAGAGGAAGGGAGAGGGATAGAGAGCCAGAAACATCGATGAGAGAGAAACATCGATCAGCTGCCTCCTGCACACCCCCCCACTGGGGACATGCCCACAACCAAGGTACATGCCCCTGACCGGAATTGAACCTGGGACCTTTCAGTCCACAGGCCGATGCTCTATCCACTGAGCCAAACCGGTTTCGGCAGTTTCTTGGATTTTTTTTGGGTGGGGGAGGTAAGGAGGGGTAAAGAACACCTAACAGAAGATCTACCCTCTTAACCATATCTAAGTGTACAATGCAATGTTGTTAACTATGGGCACTATGTTGCACAACAGAGTTCTAGAACTGATTCATCTTGCATATCTGAAACTTATACCAATTGAACATCACTCATGGAACATTTTTGGCAAAATTTGAAACTAATTATGCTACACTGATCAGTCAACGTCAGAATGTGGGATAGTTTTACAAGACAACAGGACTTCAAAATTATCAGCCATGCAAGACTTCCCATCCTCCCAATAAAAATGGAGGAGACTTTTCTAGATTAAAGTAAACTAAAAGAGATAGGTTAACCAAATATAACAAGTGAAGCTTGATTGAAGTCTACATGTTGTTTTAAGAAGTTATAAAGAGAAAATTGGGGGAAGGATAACAGTTGTATCTGATTGAACTTGAATTACTTAATTAATGGTAATAACTGTCTTGGGGTAATAATGGCATTGTGGTCTTGTAGAGGATGCCCTTAGGTGACACATGCTTTAATATTGGAGGGGAAGAATTATGCTGTCTGCAACTCTCCTCCAAATGGTTTAGCAAAACAAACATTTTTTGTATAGATGTTCCTCGATTTACGATGGGGTTATGTTCTGATAAATCCACCATAAATTAAAAATATTGTAAGTCGAAAATGAACTTAATATAACCTAACCTACCTAACATCACAGCTTAGCCCAGCCCACTGTGACCATGCTCAAAACATTTACGTTAGCCTCTGGTTGGGCAAAATCCTCTCACTGCCACTGCCCAGCACCACGGAGAGTATCACTAGCCTGGGGCAAGATCAAATTCAAAATTCAAAGTATGTAAAAAATATTTTTTTCAAAGTATGCATATCGCTTTTGCACCATCATAAAGTCAAAAAATTGTAAGTTGAACCATTATAAGTCAGGAACTGTCTGTATATACTTCTATAAATATATGTTTGTGTATATATATGTATAATAGAGAATGCTAAAGCACGTGTGGTTAAATGAATCTAGGTGAAGGATATATGAATATGTATTATATTATTCTTGCAACTTTTTTGTAGCTTAGAAACTTTTCAAAATAAAAGGTGGGAAAAACAAACCACACTCATGCCTCCATATATGATTCTCAAGCTGTCATCATTTAATCTTCTACTCACAGCAAAGATTCCTCAAAGGAGTATTGCACACTTTGTGTGCTGATTAAATGTTTAATAACTGGCTCTGCACACAAATCAAAAGGTTCCTGATCTGTAGTCTCTGTTAATTCCTATGGTGTAAATACTCCCACCATGGCCAATTTCAAACTACTAATGTGGTGTCATTAGACTCAGAATTGGTAAGCAGTGCAGCAGCACACATCATATAGTGCTTCCAAACTACAGATGTGATATATGTAAATAACCTCAGCAGCACAGATAGTAACATGTAGTAAAATAATTAGGAAGTGTTGAGTTTTTAATATTTCTTATCTTTGTCTTAATATAACCCATTTGATCATACATTTACATATTCAATTTAAAAATAATGGCTATGTTTAGCAACTGGCTCCAAATTTTTTTTTTCCTTTATTGATTTTTAGAGAGGAAGGGAGAGGGATAGAGAGATAGAAATATCGATGAGAGAAACATCATCGATTGGCTGCCTCCTGCACGCCCCCCACAGGGGATAAAGCGCACAAGCTGGGCATGTGCTCTGACAGGGAATCAAACCAGTGACCTCTTGGTTCCTAGATTGATCATTGAGCCACACAAGCTGGGCCAAAATTTCTAAACATGTGACAGTTGGCTCTCACCCCAGTACACACTGGCTTCAGCACACCCCTGTAAAAAAAAAAAAAAAAAATCTCAACCCACTGAACTCTGGCTTCCACAGCCACCATTTAACCAAAATCCTCTTGCTCAACTCACCAAGGACCTCCATATTGTAAAAGTTAAAAGGATGATGGACAGAGTTCCTGCCTGGCCTGCCTTGCCTGCATTCTCTGCAGCATTCAGTACTGCTTGCCCCATCTTCCTTCTCCAAGGTCCTCCAGGTTCTCTTCCTACCTGTTGAGCAGTCCTGCCCTGTCTCCTATAAGGGCTCTTCTTCCTCCATTTTACCTTTGGGCCTTTGATATGGCCTGTTTGACACATTCTCCTTGTGTGCCCTTGTCCAGCTCCATGGTCCCAAATCCAGCTGAAAGCGCAAACCTTCTCAGCTAGTTTGCTCCTGTTTGAATGAAGATATTTCAAAGCCAGAGGGTATATGAAGCACACATCTCTTGCTCCCACCCCTAGGTGGGGCTCCTGAGGGACAGCAATACAAGTCAGTCCAACCCTGAAGCAGGGAGTGTATGTGCACTCTTTCAAGTCCCATAGACCTTATCACAATTTAATAATGCAAAAAGCTTCAAACAGGACAAACGCAGCATACATTAACTCCCCAAGAGACCATCCCTTCCTCTCCCCAGCCTCAAATAGCTTGGTGGCGGCATTCTCTAAATGGGAAATAGCAGCTGGCCTGAGCTTCTTCAGGGCAAGGTGTTTCAATTCACACTCAATTCAATCGATGGAGGGGTGACCCACTCCAGCCTGGTCTAATCTGTTCTGGGCCAAAATCACCAGGAGCCTACCCAGAGTGCTATACAAAAGTGAGCTCATCCGCTCTTGCTCTTGGAGCAACTCAATTGCCCATCTGGCGGTCACTGTCAGTCAACCAGTCATTATCAGTGAGAGCCAGTCAATCACTATCTGGCTGATTCGCTGGTCAATCAGTCAGATTCCAACTGAACCTGTTCTTGTAGTAGGTTATTCGGCCCATGTGTCCTTCCAGCCGCCGGAACCCAGCGAGTCCTAGGGGAGAATCTCTGCTCAAGACAGAATCCCAGCCCTCAGGCTCCGCCCCTTCGTAGTCTTACCCAATCCTAGGTCTTTGCCTCACAGGAATTCCCGCCCCCCGGGCCACATCCAGTGGCAGGCCCCGCTCTTTCGAAATTCTGTCCTAACAGAGGCCTAGCTCTTCAGGAATTCCCCGCCCTCCATTAGGCCTCTCCCCTATCGGAGACCTATCTCCAAGGCCCGCCTCCCTGGGAGTGCTATCCAATCAAAGTCATTTTCTCTCCTCAACATCGCCATCAGGGCCCGCTGGTCCCAGGCCCTAGGGCGTTCCAGGCTGACGCGACGGATGACACTATCAAGCCGCGCGGAGAGAAGGTCACACGGGGTCCTCCAATATGGCGGCGGCGACGCTGCGGACAGGCTGGTGCCGCTGCCCGCGGGTGAGCAGACATGTGGGGCCGGGGGGAGAGGGAGCTGGAGGGTGGCTGATCTTAGGGAGCTCCCGGCCCACGACCTCTAGGGTCTCCTTCTCCTCGAGCCTTTGGCCCCCTCGGCTTTTCCCTGGTCTCGGCGAGAGGCGTGGGGTTGGACCGTGGGTCAGCTGAGGCCGGGGCAGGGGACCCGGAGCTGGGCCTGAATGCGAGCGCCAGGCGTGCCGGGCGGGAACGGTATTGCGCGGGGCTGGGGTGGGAGCGGATCACCGTTCCTCACCTCCTGGTCAAACCCCATGGGGTTGGCTCCTAGTAGAGAAAAAGTAGCGAGGAGAAGGCAAAAAACCATGACAGCGTGGCTCACGTTTCTATGCCAGGTCCACTACCGAGAGCATTACCTGCATTGCCTCCTGTCCGTCCGTGTGCAAGTGTGGAAGGAAAGTCTTGCCCTTGCTGAGAACTTTGTCTCAGGAGTTGCAGTGGGAGTCAGCGCGTGTAAAATCCACTCAGAAAACAGAATTTTATGATGCTGTTGCTTATCGCTGTTTCCCAGGTTAGGACACTGGGGACAGCCTGGGTAAGCAGCCTGCCCACAGTCTGAGCTAGTGGGGTGGCTGACCCCGTCCAAGTGTTATCAATTGGGCTTACCGGTGGGACCTCGGTTCTTCTCGTCCTTCCCGTCCACGCAGGAAAGATTTTAAGGTCAACAAAAATGAAAGTAAAGCCAAGTGGGATTTCTTGAAGATACACTCCAAGAGAGGAGTGATATGGCCAACTGAGAGAGACAGTGGCCCCGAACTCCTGAGTTATGTGGTTTAAACCAAAAAGATGTTACCGGGCAGGTGAGAGGAGCCCTCGGTTCTTCTTGAGGGAAAGATTTCAGTCAAGAGACAAAGTGTAGAGCCCTAGCCGGTTTGGCTCAGTGGATACAGCGTACCCCCTTCTCCTCCCCCCCGCCCCTTCCCATAAGGGTGGGGGGTTCTATTCCAGTCAAGGGCGCGTACCTCAGTTGCAGGCTCCTCCCGGGCCCAGGCCCTGGTCCGGGTACGTGCAGTAGGCAACCAATCGATGTGTTTCTCTCACATGGATGTTTCTCTCTGTCTTTCCCTCTCTTCCACTCTCTAAAAAAATCAATGGAAAAATATACTCGGGAGAGGATTAAAAAACAAAACAAAAAGAGACAAAGTATAGTAAAGCAAAAATTTATTGACCGCAGCAAAAATATACTTAGAGTGAAACAAGGAAGGACATAGAAGAAGTAATAGGACAGCCTAGGCTGGGCTGCTTTGGCTCCCTGGGAAGTCAGAGAAAAGGGGGGAAGGGGAGCCTTGGAGACAGGTTCAGGAGGTTAGCCCTAGACGAGCTACCTCTGCCCATTGCTCCCCTGTTTGCAAATCTCATGGGGTCCCTTAGAGGTTAGGGGATACATGTGAGGGTGTGTGTGAGGGGTGCTGAAGGAAGAAGGGGAAGGGAATGAATGGCACTGGGGTGCTTCCTGGACTTTCATTTGCAGGGGTTTTAAAGGCTGGGCCTTTAGGGGGAGGTTTTGGGGTAGATCAGTAAAATATTCATCAGCTTTTGGTGATGTACCAACATGAAATTTATTCTCTTAATTTGTCCTTGGGTGTGATTGGCAAATGGCACTTAATTGGATTTCTAGTAAGGTGATTTAAGCTATTTACCCTCTGGTTGGGGAAGAGAAGTGCAAGCTGTTTACTCTTACGTGTCCTAGGTTTAGGAGATAGGATTTACGAGGTGGACACAAACTGCTGTTTAACTATCTCAGTTTCCGTATTCTGCTCCTGGAATTTTCCTGGCTTTTACTATGCTATAACATAAAGCCGAGGTCATTCTGACTCCAGAGCCAGATTCTGGAGGAAGGAAAATATTTCATTGGAATCTGAGTTCTGAAGAAAGAAGTTGTCTTGGACTGATTTTTTTTCCTTGGCTTTGTCTTTTGAATCAGGGTTTAGAGGTTGAATCTGCATGTGTTTGGATTTGGACAAAGAGGGAACCAACCTCAGGTTTGGTCCTGTTATGGGATTTCTCTCCAAGTTAGCCATCTTCAATTTCTGACTGATGCTGAAGTCAGTGCCTCCAGAAACAATAGGTGTAGGCATATAGAGAAGTAAAACAACTTAATTAAACTCCCAAGAGTTAACTTAGAGTAGCTATAGGAGATGGTGGCATCTGTATAAGTATGGGGTGTTGCCTAGGGTATGGAACAGAGAAAGGAAAGACCCATGGAAGGTAGAAATGAAAGATTGGTTCTACAAATACTCCAAAATTTATATGGAATCAAGAAAGACCCCGAATAGCTACAGCAATCTTGAGAAAGAAAAACAAAGTTGGAGGAATCACAATACCAAATTTTAGTTATACTACAAAGCCACCATAATCAAAACAGCCTGATACTGGCACAAGAACAGGCATATAGATCAATGGTAACAGAACAGAGTCCCAAGAAATTAACCCAAGCCATTATGCTCAATATTTGACAAAGGCAAGAGCATACAATGGAGTCAAGATGGTCTTGTCAATAAATGGTGTTGGGGAAATTGGACAGATACTTGCCAAAAAAAAAAAAAAATGAAACTAGACCACCAACTTACACCATACACAAGAATAAACTCAAAATGGATAAAAGACTTAAGTGTAAGTCATGAAACCATAAAAATCCTAGGAGAAATCATAGGCAGCAAAATCTCAGATATCTCTGGTAGCAATATGTTTATAGATACATTTCCTAGGGCAGTGGTCGGCAACTGCGGCTCGCGAGCCACATGCGGCTCTTTGGCCCCTTGAGTGTGGCTCTTCCACAAAATAACACAGCCTGGGCAAGTCTATTTTGAAGAAGTGGCATTAGAAGAAGTTGAAGTTTAAAAAACTTGGCTCTCAAATTTCAATCGTTGTACTGTTGATATTTGGCTCTGTTGACTAATGAGTTTGCCGACCACTGTCCTAGGGCAAAGGAGACTAAGGAGAAAATAAACAAATGGGACTACATCAAAATGAAAAGCTTCTGCACAGCAAAAGAAACCATCAACAAAATGAAAAGGGAGCCCACTGTATGGGAGATCATATTTGGCAATGATACATCTGATAAAGGATAAATTTCCAAAATATATAAGGAACTCATACAACTTAACAAAAAGAAGACAGACAATCTAATTAAAAAATGGACAAAGGACCTAAATAGACACTTTTCCAAAGAGGACATACAGATGACCAAGAGACATGAAAAAATGCTCAAAGTCACTGATCATCAGAGAGATGCAAATTAAAACAACAATGAGGTACTATCTCAATGAAGTACATTCCTGTCAGAATGGCTCCCATCAACAAATGGGAAGTGCTGGTGAGGATGTGGAGAAAAGGGAACCCTAGTACACTGCTGGTGGGAATGCATACTGGTGCAGCCATTATGGAAAACAGTATGGAGTTTTCTCAAAAAATTAAGTATGAAACTTCCATTTGACCCAGTGATCCCACTCCTAGAAAACCCAAAACATCAATCATAAAAAATGTATGCACCCCCTATGTTCATAGAAGCACAATTTACAATAGCTAAGATCTGGAAACAGCCCAAGTGCCCATCAGTAGATGAGTGGATAAACAAGCTGTGGTACGTTTGTACCATAGAATACTATGCAGCTGTAAAAAAGAAGAATCTCTTACCGTTTAAGACAGCATTGAATGCCCTGGAGAGTACTGTGCTAAGTGAAATAAGTCAGAGAAATACAAGTACCACATGATCTCACTCATGTGGAGTCTGATTAACAAAATAAACTGATGGCCGAAACCAGTTTGGCTCAGTGGATAGAGCGTCGGCCTGCGGACTGAGGGGTCCCGGGTTCGATTCCGGTCAAGGGCATGTACCTTGGTTGCGGGCACATCCCCAGTGGGAGGTGTGCAGGAGGCAGCTGATCGATGTTTCTCTCTCATCGATGTTTCTAGCTCTCTATCCCTCTCCCTTCCTCTCTGTAAAATATCAATAAAATATATTAAATAAATAAATAAACTGATAAATGGAGTGGATTCAGAGACATGGAAGCATGGAACAGAGTGCAGAATCTGGGAGTGAAGGCAGGAGATGGTGGGTGGGTGGGAGGTAATCAACCAAAGACCTTGTATGAATGTATGCATAACCCATGGACACAGATAATAGGGTGGTGAAGGCCTGGGGTGGGGGGCAGGGGTGGGCTGGAGGAGGTCAATGGGGGAAAAAAGGGAACATTTCTAATACTTTCAACAATAAAGATTTATTTAAAAAAAAAAACACAAGAAGAAAGATTGGTTCTATCAGGCCATTGATATCAATGTGCCCGGCTCCATGCTGGGTTCTGGGATACAACATTGAACAGGACCTGCATAAGCCCTTAGGTTAGCAGCATCTTTGCCAAAGTGACTCCCTAAGTTACCCTGCTTATAGCCTGACCCTGGACCAGGACATGGTAGGTTTATTCCAGGGTTGTGCCTGGTACAATAAGTTATCAGTGTTTACCTCTTTTTAAAATTTTATTTTAGAGAGAAACATTAATTTGTTCTTCCACTTATTTATGCATTCATTGGTTGATTCTTGTATATGCCCTGACTAGGGATCAAACCCACAACTCTGGCATATTGAGACAATGTTCTAACCACCTGATCTACTTAGCCAGGGCTATCATTGTTTACCTCTTAATGTCCAGGTCTCTGGTCTTACAAGGCCAGCAGAAGTGGATGGGCTTGTGAGAAAAGACTGCTTGCCATCAGCATTGAGACTCAGCTTGCCCACTGTCAGACTAAGGAATTAAATTGGGGATTTAGCCTTATTCCACCATAAATTGGCATTTCCTAGGATCAATCTGGTTTCCCCTAGGTTCAGAGGCAGGAGTGTAGATATGGCCCCTGGTGCTGGAGATCCAGTGTTTTCTCTTCCCACCAGATTCCACTGGCTTCTCAGAATTTGGGGAGATTGTGGAGCGTTTAGCAAGTGGCAGGCATGGGATAAAAATTGGCAAATGATCCCTAACTGGTTTGGCTCAGTGGCTAGAGCATCAGCCTGCGGACTGAAGGCTCCCAGTTTTGATTGCCGTCAAGGGCATATGCCCGGGTTGTGGGCTCGACCCCCACTGGGGGGCGTGCAGGAGGCGGCTGATCGGTGGTTCTCATCATTGATGTTTCTCTTCCTCTCTGAAATCAATAAAAATATATATTTTTTAAAAATTGTCAAATGAGTCTCAGGCAAATGAGTCTCCTGCTTTTTTAGTGTGGCCTATTTACTTCCTAGTTACCCTCTTATCTGAATGGATCTTTCTCTTTTCTCCCCCAATTAGAGATGCCTTGGCAGTGGCGTCCAGTTTCTGTCCAGCCACAATCTAGTGCCACTACCCCGTGGTACCTATCAGATACCCAGGCCAAATGGAGAGCGGCCCCTGGTGAGTAACCCGGGTCAAGCGGACAGGGGGAGGCCTGAAAAATCAGAACTAGTTGACAAGAAAGAGGGCTACAGGATGTTGCCCATATTGCCAGGCATTCCATATCTAAGGCCTTGGGAGTTATAGAGCCTAGTGTGCCTGGTCTTCTCCATATCCCTAGAAGTGCTCAGCATTGTCAGAGATAGAAACCCTGCCTCACCAAATAGCACAATGTGTCAACTGATGGCTAGAAAGGCGTCCTTTGTGGTTTCTACTAGTGGGTCCTTCACTGTGCAAGGCTATTCCTTTTCTAGGTGACAGCCTTATAAGCAATTTGAGCAACTCCAGAGTGTCACCCATCATATCCTGGGGCTTAGTTTCTCCAGGCTACATCTCCCCCATCCTTTATGTTGTTCTTCACAGTTAGCATTTCCTAGAGCTTTTGCCCTCCCTGTCACTCCCCTTTAACCATGCTTCTGTTGGTGCCTCACCACCCCAGGGAGCAAAGCCCAAAACCTGACACTCTTCCCCAGTCTGCATTGGGCCCAGTCTCCTTGTCCAGGCTCATCTCAGCTGTTTCCATGCAGACAGCTAGTTTCCTGGGCCTGTCTCGCTCAGGCTTTACTCCCTGATCCTCTCCTGGTGCTGTTACAGGCATGGGACAGGCCCTGTGGCCCTTCCCTTTACTTGTCCAGTCCCAACTGCAGTTTGTAGTCCCTGTGTGGTGTTAGGGCTGCTGCAAGGTGGCATAGTCCCTGATGTTTTTAGAACTTGGAGTCCTGTGGAGAGAAAGGCTGGTCAGGGTGCATCTGGACAAGGCCAGGCCGCCTTTCCTGTGGAGTAGCCCTGAGCTTGTCAAAACTTTCCCTGGGGCTTGATGGGCTGGGGAGGCAGTTGCTCTTGAAATCGGTAAAGTGAGCCCCCAACCATGGCAGCATACCCTACACACTATGGTGGCAGTGGTAGGAGCAGCTGCGCACACTCGGCCACTTCACCGTGACTTGACTCTCTCACAATCGTTCTTGAAGCATTCTCTTCTCTGAGCGTGCTGTTAGATACATAGTGCCAAAGCAGGGATCTAAACCTGGTTCTGTCTGACTCTGTCTTAAGCAGTGTACAACACTGTGGCTTGTTCCTGGAGCAGGGCCTCTTTTAGAGTCTGGCCTCTGGCTGTGTTGGGTGGAGGGGAACTTTGAGCTTGAGCTCTCGGTGACTGTGATCCTATGGGCCGAGAGAGGGAGGTTTGGACCAGTGTGCAGGCCTTTGGGTGACATGTAAGTCCCAAATGGGGACTTGGGAGTGGCCCCAAATGAAGAAGTTACCTGGCCCCAGAAGCCCAGGGAGCAGGGCCCTGTGCCAGCTCCTTTGGGATGAGGGGCCACAGAATCCTTCAAATTCAGTTTTGGGTCATGAGCCTCTTTGGTGTTGACCTTGGCCTTGCGTGAGCATGTTTGAATCCCCAGGAGGATTCCAAGCTGCTCCTGTTTCTTATCCAATTTTCCTCTGTTGGAGAAGGAGCCTGGCATTTTGTTTTATTTTTAATAGACTTTTTTTTTTTTTTAAGTTTTAGATTCACAGAAAAATTGAGCAGAAAGTACAGAGAGTTCACATATACCTCCTCTCCTGCTCAGCACAGTTTCCCTGTTATTCACATCTTGTATCAGGGTGGGACATTTGTTACAACTGGTGAGCTGATATGGATACATTATTATTAACTGAAGTCTATATATTACATTAGGATCACTCTGTGTGTTGTACATTCAGTTTTGGCAAATATAATCATTTGTATTCATCATTATAGTATTATACAGAATAATTTCTACTGGCCTAATAATCCTGTGTCCTGTCTGTTTATCCCAAACCCCAGGTTTTGCCTTTTCCAGAATTTCATAGAGTTGGAATCAGACTGGCTTCTTTAATTTAGTAACATGCTTTTAAGTTTCCTTTAGGTCTTTTCATGGCTTGATAGCTCACTTCTTTTTATTGCTGAATAATACTTTGTTGTCTGGATGTCTGTACTTTTTAAATTTGTCTTGTATTGTTAAACCTGTATAAACAGAAAGGAGAAAATTAAAAATCCTTCATTCCTTTTACATCTTTCCAGTTCAAATCCTATTCTTCTGGAAACAGAAAAGGCTTTCTCTCTGGCTTGCTAGATAATATCAAACAAGAATTAGCCAAAAACAAAGAAATGAAAGAAAGTATTAAAAAATTCCGAGATGAGGCCCGGAAGTTGGAAGAGTCAGATGCACTCCAGGAAGCCAGAAGGAAATACGTGAGTCCCTTTGCTTCGTGTCTCCCTCAGTGGGCACACTTACTTTCAGAGACAGGATTTTCCTGGCCCCAGACAGTGCAAGGAGCTCATTGCGGGTGTGACGGGGAAGAGCGGCTTTTGTGGAGTGAGTTCACCTCAGTGATGATAGCTGCCTAGGACACAAGAATGGGTCACCTAGCTTTCCAGTTCTGTAGTGACACAGTGCAGCATTGGCTTCTGGGAGCTTGTGAGAAATGCAGGGCCCTCTCTACCTGCTGGGTTAGAATCTCCAGCTCCACAGACGCCTTGTGACCCCTCAAGCACTGGGTTTGAGGTGAGCTGCTCCTAAGAGCCTCCAATCATAGGTCCTCTGAGTGATATGGATAGAATGTGCCTCAGGGTGCTTGTATAATTACTAATTACCATTTCCACCTCTTATCAAGTAGCTGCACTGAGTGGGGTGCCCTGCCCCAAGTCCCTTGATTTTTATTCTCTTGGGCCCCTCCCAGGCTGTGTACAAGCCCTGTTTCCTCTGAGTGTCCCCCCAAATCTCTCAAATGGATGTGACTACCTGTGTGGAGATTCAACCCAAGGGAAGAGCACCCTTTTCATTAAAGTCGGGGTTGGGCTGAGGAGTCCTTTGGGGGCAGAGCAGGCTAAGGTTGGGTGGGGTGGCTGGGGTGTGGGAAATGCTGCAGTGACTGGTCACTGGGTGGGGGCCAAAGTGGGGAAGGAGAATACTGACAAGCTGACAGGCAAGACCACCCCCTGCCACCCAGAGAAAGATTCAGGACCAAGGCCTCCTGTGCTCAGGAGGGTCCTAGTTGGCCTTCAGCAGCTGAGACCCACAGACCAGGCAGTGGGATGGGTTAGAGGGGGGTGGGAGAGGTGAAGTTTGGGGGAGGTAGGGGCTGCTGAGAAAATGTTTCTTTGGTCTTTTGGCTCTCTGGTAACTGCTATATAATAACAAAAGAAAACAACATCCTTTCTATAGAAAACCATTGAATCCGAAACCGTGCGGACCAGTGAGGTGATCAAGAAGAAGCTGGGGGCTATCACGGGCACTGTGAAGGAGGTAATGGCCTCTGGGTCCCTCAGTTTCCTGCCATAGCCCCGTGGCCCATCTGTGCCTCACCATGGGGTCATGCAGGCATGACTCGGGAGCTGGGCAGCTAACAAGGGGAGAGCCAGCCTGGCATGGTGGCTTCCAGAGTTCAAATACACAACACCCCTCAGGAAGGAAGGGAAGTCATACTTGCCCACCTGCCAGGCAGTTTACTACTTAAGTTATAAGTGAATGGTCCACCAGCTAGGACATGATGGTAAAATAAAGGTTTTATTCTGCCTGCCTAAAAACAGAAAGGGAGGGGATGGTTCGCCCCCAGGGGAGAGTAGATATGAGGTTGAAATTCCCCACCACCCACCCATGGTGTGGGGTCTTTCTTCTTATTGGTTCTGTTGTTGTGGGCAGGAGAGGGGAGGCAGGACTTTGCGGGTTCTAGGCCCAATACTGGGCACACCCTCACTTTCTTACTCTCTGTCCCTGGACTGCTGCTCTTGTGGCATTCTATGAAGACTTGGGGCTCCTTCCCATTCTGGGAAAAGGCCAGTTGACCCAGGGAACAGCACCCCAGAAATTGTAGGCAGTGTTCTGAGGCTTGGGGCCTGAGGAGCCAGATGAGTTCAGAGTGCCTGTTACCGCCCACCCTTTGGAGGATAAGGACTGGTCTTGGTTCCAGAGGCACCCCTGTGGGTCTCCAAAGGTACTACGCTGACACCCTCTCCCTTTTCTGTCTCAGTAGAGTCTTGACGAAGTCAGTAAAAGTGACCTTGGCCGGAAAATCAAGGAGGGTGTGGAGGAAGCAGCCAAGACTGCCAAGCAGTCAGCTGAGTCGGTGTCCAAGGGTGGGGCCTTCAAAGCCCTTTCCCAGGTGAGTTAGATGCTGGGGCCTGTGTGGGCTCTGGCCCTCTGAAGCTGAGAGCCAGAGCTCCCACCTCAGAGCTCAACCCCAGAGAAGGCTGGCTGCACTGAAGGGAGTGCAGTGGGACTGGTGAGGAAAGCCCACTCGAGGTTTCAGGTCCTGCTGCCCTCCTGGCTTGGTGACCTTGGGCAAGTCACAGCCCCTAGGGAGCTGCAGGTTAATGCGCTAAGAGAGCCTCTCGCCCGCTCTCAGCTGCTAACACCCTAAGCCAGTGGTCGGCAAACTGCGGCTTGCAAGCCGCGGTTTGCCGCTCTATTGACTAATGAGTTTGCCAACCACTGGGATAGGGGCTTAATCACAAGGAACAACAACAGCCTGTAATTATTGGAATCGAGAGTCTAGGTCAGTGGTCAGCAAACTCATTAGTCAACAGAGCGGCAAACCGCGGCTCACAAGCCGCAGCTTGCTGACCACTGCCCTAAGCTATGTCCATAACCCAGAGTTCTGTCGCACTGGGGGTGACTTGAGGTCCTGAATTCATTCCAGTAACAGTTATTGAACCATACCACATGCCAGGGCCTCTGCTGGTCACGGGAGCCACAGAAGACAAAGTCCAAGTTCCGACTCTCGAAGGGTTTGAGGGGACAGAAAAGGGGACAGGCAGTTCCTGAGTGACATGTGACAGAGGAACACACAGGGAAGGGGTTGTAGGCTGAGGGAGCAGGTCCTGTGGAGGGGTGCAAGTACAGTCTGCTCAGTATATTCCTCGCCACCTGGCATGGTCAGAGCAAGTGCAGGGGGCTCAGAGGGAGGCCAAGGGAAAGCAGGGACCATTGAAATGGTCCTGCAGGCCACTCAGAGGACTTGAGGTTTCCTCCAGAAAGTGACAAGGAGCCAAAGAAGGATATAGGTAGACCTTAGAGATATTGTAGGATTGGTTCCAGGCCATTGACTAAAGTGAATACCACAATAAAGCCTGTACAGTATGTTACACTGTACTGTAATCTGTTACATGTGCTACAGCATTATGTCTCAAATCACAATGTATAGACCTTTTTTATTGCTAAAAAAATTACCATTATCTGAGCCTTCAACAAATTGTAATCTTTTTGCTGGTAGAGGGTCTTACCTTTAATTTATAAAAAAACAATATGTGTAAAGTGCAATAAACTGAAGTATGCCTGTATTGGATGTGGAAGAGGCACAGCTTTCCAGTCTGGACTCTGGTACCAGCACTGAGAAGTCCTGAGAGTGTCTTGAGAGGCCTTGATGGAGCTGCCCTTGGGGTGGAGGGAAGGGAAATGGGTTCGAGAGATTTGGGGAGGTGGACCCACAGACTTTGGGTCTGCTTGAATCGGGAGAGTGGGGCAGAGGCAGAACTTAGGATGCCTCCCTGGTTCCAGGGAGAGTGGGATATGGGTCTTAGAATCTGAGGGTCATCTGGCTGCTGGGGGAGGCATGTCTGCTGCTCCTGGTAGGGGAGGGGGCAGAAGTCAGGCAGAACTGGGGTCTCCTGGGAGGCTCAGGCATGTTGTTGCCAAGGCCAGGTCGGTGATGTGGGCCATTTGACCAAAAGACCTGGGGAAGGGGAGGCCCCAGGGTACCATCGGGCCTGAGGTTGGGGTTCACAGCATACACTCCCTGACTTTAGACATAACTGCACCGGCTGAGACTGATCTGTGGGTGCCAGGAAGGTCCCCAGTACCCACCCCAAGCTTTACTCTTCTCCAGGGGGTGGAGTCAGTGAAAAAGGAGATCGATGAAAGTGTCCTGGGCCAGACTGGGCCCTACCGCAGGCCCGAACGGCTCAGGAAAAGGAAGGAGTTTGCTGGAGAGAAGTTCAAGGAAGAGAAAGTGTTTGAGCCCAATGAGTAGGTACCAGTCCGCCCGGCCCAGGATTCTCCTCACTGCCTCCCCTTCAGGCTCACAAAAGTTCCACACAAGTCAGTTATTGAGTTTGTTTTCTGCTCCAGGTTCTCTGGCTCCGTTGAGAGAATTTGTGGGAAGGTAGGAGGTGGGAAGGGGAATAGAGAAGACAGGAAGCTGAGAGATGAGGATGGGGTCATCAAAGCCCCTGAGCTTGGGCCCTCCTCCCCACAGCAATGGGCCTGGGCCCAGTGACTCCCCAGCTACTGCTTACCAACCACCCCATCTTCCTCAGGGATGCCCTGGGAGTCGTGCTACACAAGGACTCCAAGTGGTATCAGCAGTGGAAGGACTTCAGGGACAACAACGTGGTGTTCAACCGTGAGTGTTCATGTCACCAGCACGTGGCTGACAGCAAGGCTGTGACAGGGGACACTTACCGAGCACTCCTCAGGCTTGACACAAGCCGACCCCCATTTTACAGAGGAGGAGACTGGAGTCAGAGAGGACCATTTATTTCTGCTGGTTACTCAGTGAGTGAGCAGTGGGGCACTGGCCTCTAGGTGGCCAGTGGGCAGGGACATTGCCATGAGGGTCACCCTCTTGGCCATTGTCAGAGCAGGGTGACTAGGCACAAAGGCCTCCCTGATGGTGTAGCTGTGGATACTGAGAGACAATTCAGCATTAGGAAGGCCAGGAGACCAGGAACCTGGTGCAGATGGAGCCCAAGCCTACTTGGGGCCCTGGAGTTATCTGCTCTTGCTGGCGCATGGAGCTTCCCAGATACTGACACAGTAGGGCCACACCATCCTAGTGGCTGTGTTTCCTTGTTCGCACCCCCCCAGGCCCACAGCTGAGTGGTCTCTGCAGCCCCTGAGGTAGGTTGGCTGCCCAGTTTGCACAGCTGAGGAAGCAGGCTCAGAGAGGTCTTCTCATTTACCCCGCCTGTGTCTGGAGCAGTCACACAGGCCACGAAGAGCTCCCAGAAGTCAGGTCGAGGCATATGTTTCTGGAAGGGAGCCCTGAACCCTGACCCGTCTTCTCAGGGTTCTTCGAGATGAAGATGAGGTATGACGAGAGTGACAACACACTCATCCGGGCCTCCCGTGCACTGACAGATAAGGTCACAGACTTGCTGGGTGAGTGGGTGGCTTCAGGACCATCTTGCCCCACCCCCACACCCCTGGGCTGACAGCTGGGAGGGGTTCCCAGCCCCCCTACTTACTCCAGGCTTGGCTGCCCCCAGGGGGTCTGTTTTCGAAGACAGAGATGTCTGAGGTGCTCACGGAGATCCTACGTGTGGATCCTGCCTTTGACAAGGAGCGGTTCCTGCAGCAGTGCGAGAATGACATCATCCCCAACATCCTGGAGGTGGGTGCCCAACCCCGAAGGCCAGTCCTCAGGTATCCTGTCCTCACTGCCCTGCCTCTGGTGTACCACCAACCTGAGACCAGACCAGAAAGTTCCTCCAGGGTTGTTTGGCTAAGGAGAGTGTTTTCTCAGCAGAGATGAGGCTTCAGTCTTCAGAGCCTGAGCACTCCTGCTCCCAGGCCTTGGCTATCAAGTACCTCTGAGAAGGCATCTGTTTCCCATAGCCCCTTCTGGTCCTAGTGGTAGTGGCCCTGACCCATGGTGTGTGTTGGCCTCTAGGACTCAATCTCCCTTTCCATCTCGTTTCCCTCATGTTCTCTGCCTGAAGCTATTCCCTTGTGGCTGTCAGGGATCAGGTGTTTGTCTTCCAGGTGCTAGAGGCCTTTCAGGAGTCAGGGAGAAGCTGGCTGCTGGCTCTTGGGGTGAGCCATGAGGAGGGCTTGGGGGGATGCATGTGAGCTCCAACCAGATCCTCAAGATAGGGAGGCCAGACCAGGGCTATTATAGCAGTAGGGGGCTCTCTTCCCTCTTCCTGTAGGTCTCCCTAGGAATCCTGGATCCCATTTTTTCTGGTCCCCTTGCACCTCCTTTTGGCTCAGAAGTGAGGATGGGGTGGCTTGCTCAAGGTCCCACCCTCCATGAAGCCCCTGTCTCTGTCAGCTGCCTTTCCTCTGCCCATTCACAGCCCCCAACCTCTAGCCCAGCCAAACCAGGCCTTTAGGAGGCCCCTAGTAGGATGAAAGAAAAGCCCTCAACTTCATGTGGATGGCTGCCCTCTCTGCCTGTCACCTCCCTCCCACCAGCCTCCATGTGTTCCCCTCTCCCTCTGATTGCCCAGGTTCCTCATGCCACTTTGGGCTGGGCTGGGCTGGGCAGAGGTGAGACTGGGATGATTCCTGAAAGCAGCAGTCCAAGCTCAGACAGCTTCTTCCAGGGTAAGGGTGGCTCAGCACTCGGCCTACCTGCAATTTCCCGCAGGCGCCTGGCCCCCCTCCCTTTTCTGGGCTCCTCCCAGCCCTGATTCCAGGTTCCTGTGGAAGCAGCTCCTATTCCCCCTTCCCTATATGAGCCTCACCATCCAAAGCTTTATCCCAGGGAGGCAGAAAGCAGCTTCTCACCTCCTTGGTTCAATTTCCCTGCCAGGATGAGAGCCTGGCATGCTGCCACCTTCCTCTTCTACCAGGTCTTTGGGGACCCACCCTGGGCCACATACAGGGGCTCTGCTCCCAGGGGCCTGGGGAGATTGCACCCCCTGCTGCAGCCTGACTCAAGTTCCCCATCCTTCCTCAACCAGACCCCACCACAAAGGGGTCTGCAGAGGAAAGGGTCTCATTGAACATTCTTGAATATTCTCCTGCCTCAAAAGCCCACTCTCATTCTCTTACTTTTTTTTTTTTTGTCTTTTCCTTTTTAGGCCATGATTTCTGGAGAGCTTGACATTCTCAAAGACTGGTGCTATGAAGCTGTGAGTACTTTCTTTTTTTCTATTTAGGCCTAAACAGAAATCACAGTTTGGAGGAGATCTGCTAAGCAGCTGGTCTGGAAAAGACATGACAGGGCCTGGTGTCCTGGTTAAAGGGAGGTTCTTATGTCTGACATGCTCAGAGGCACAGATCCTTCTGTGCCTTATGCACATCACACCACATAACCTGCAAGACTCACCGAGGGCCTAGTGGGTGGTCCTTCTAGGGTAAACTAGTCAGGGATGGTCCTTCCAGCTTGCTCTTTCTTCCCTTACTTGGCCTAAAAGATGGCCTGGGACTAGGGCAGTCCTCCTACCTTGTTATCCAGAACCCTTCCTCCATCCTAATTCTGGTTTTAGAAGGCTCATAGGAGAGAAAAGTGATGATAAGAGAAGCATCTGAGTAAGGTGAGTTTTCAGTGTGGCCTATCTGCCATGTTTTAGGTGGCCCTAAGTGACAATAAAGCAAGGTCTCGTGGCCAGGATGGCCTGGGGTATAGGCTGAGGGCCCAGGGGTCAGGTGGAAATGGACAATGAATAACTCTGAGTTGCATTAGATGTTCCCCTGGAGCCCATGGGTGCTGGAGAAAGAGCAGTTGGAGGTCCCAATGGCCTCCGTCACCTTCCTTTCCTGAGCCAGAGTCACACCGTTGTCCCCGTTCCGTGGGGTACAGCTTGAACACAGAAGCAGTGTTCCAGGGTACACAAAGCACCAGATGAGTTCATTAGCTATTCTTGCTTCAAGATCCCAGAACACAGATCAAAATAGACATTGATAAATTTCCTGCCTGGGGAGGAGCCATGGGTCCTGATGAGGCCCCACTGCTCCTCCAGGGTCAGGGCTGGGGGTCCTAGGGCCACAGGCAGTGCTAGGCTATGAGGAGGTGGGTTAGGTGTTACCAGGAGCACACTGTCTGCCCTGTTCCTGGCAACCTCCTTATCTCCTCAGGGTTTCCATCTTCTCCCGCCACCTCGCCTTTCCCTGCTCACTTCCTGACCTGTGTCTTCATGGGGTGTTTGCTTCCATTTTCTTTGTATTAAGCAATCCAGAGGCTTTTTTTGGTCGATTCTATTCTGTGCCAGCTCAAAAACAACTTGGAAAAAGCAGAGAAATTGTTAGATTTTTCTTTTTAAACACGCCCCTGCATGGTGACTAATCCAGCAGTCAGTTACAAGGTGGGTTTTTTTTTGTTGGTTTATTTGTTTGTTTTTTGTTTTTGCTTTGGAACCATTATGACATGGCGGATTCTCTTTGCCAGAGAGCCGCTGGTGCCCCTGAAAACACAGCTGAGATTATAGCTGCTCAAAGAGGTGTTTTTTCAATGTCATCTTTAAGAAACCTCACAAGAAGTGGGGTGAACACCATACTTTTCTCTCTATTGAAATGTCTTCTGTTGTGGTTGCCTGTTATGATATGAGGCTGCACATGTCCCCGAGGCTGTGTTTTGGGTGTGGGAATAGGCACAAGGGGATTAAGAGTGTCACTTGGGGCACCACTGTCCCCATAGGGAGAACAGGCTGCCTGTGGTGGTCAGCTACCTACAAAGGGCTAGTCAGTGAGAACAAGGCAGTTAGTTTCAAAGCCACCCATGGGTTAGGGCAAATCCTAGAAGCGTTTGATTCCAGGCCAAGACTTGGAGTGAGATAAATGTGGGAGCATTTAAGATCAGCCAAGCAGGCCTCTACTTAACCCTGGAGTGCCTTTCAGGTGTCTTTCCGGAGGAGTTACCTACTGCGCTGATTAATACCACTTTCATTTGGTAGTCTTGACAGCTCTGTCTTTATAATAAGAAGGAAGTGTGTGACGTGGGCCAGCAAATGGGTGGCACCAGCCTCTGTACTTGGACCTATGCTCCTGGCATCTGCTGCTCCTGGCGTAGCACACCCAGGCACTGTGGCCATTTCTGGAAGGTGCAAGAGCTGAAATCAGGAAACTCTGTTTGTGAGCCGCTTGCAGGAAGCATGTTCTAGGATGCTGGCACCTGCCCAAGGTGGGCAGGCATTAGCAGTGCACCAGCCCTCTCTTGTGGTGTAGCGCCTTGGTGTGGCTTGGTCTTGGATGGTCCTCAGATGGGCACGTTGGCCTCTTGTTGCAGACCTACAGCCAGCTGGCCCACCCGATCCAGCAGGCTAAGGCTCTGGGGCTCCAGTTCCACTCCCGTATCTTGGACATTGACAATGTCGACGTAAGTCACTTTCCGGGTGGGTTGGGTGGACCCTGGGATTGGGAAGGTATACTGATCAGCATGAGGAGTGAGCTCCCCATCCCTGGAGGAGTTCCATCACAGGTGGGCACTTTGATTAAATGATCTCAAGGGTCCCTCGTAGTGAAAGTTTTCCATAATCCTGTGGTTGGAATATTCTCAGGAAAGTGGTAGGCATAAGGGCTGCTACTGCCCAGATATCAGGGTCTCCCAAGGTGATGGTATGCCTGCACCTTCACTAGGAAGGGTGGGGGCTTTGTGAGGACTTCTTAGGCTGCCAAAGACCTGCTCTTCCACGATCACTCCCATTTCCTCCCACGATCACTCCCATTTCCTCCCTATCTGGGCTAAAAGCATGCCAGCGCCAGCTTCCCTCCCCGCACCTGTGTACAAGGTACCCAACTCTGAGGTCCTTTTGCATGTGCTGCCCCCTCATCCCCCACCCCGCACAGCCCCAGTCTGGGGACCAAGAGGCTGCCAGGGTGTTGGGAGCCCTCATGGGTTCTCAAGTTCAGACTCCATCTCACAGTAGAGGGTTTGGATTTGTCCATGGGAAGGGTTTCCTGGGAAATGCCTACACAGAAACAGGCCAGCAGGAGGTGACAGGCTTGGAGTACTGATTGGGGTGGCTCCTCGGAGTCCCTCAGGGTGATGAGTTGAGATGTTGAGGTGCAGGGGCCTCCTCCTGGCAGCATCCCAGGACACAGGGGTCTCCACATCAAGGGGAGCAACAGGGAATTGGGGGACTGTTCAGTGATACCCATCCACCCCGTTGGCTCCCCCAACAGCTGGCCATGGGCAAGATGATGGAGCAGGGCCCCGTGCTAATCGTCACCTTCCACGCCCAGCTGGTGATGGTGATCAAGAATGCCAAAGGCGAGGTCGTCGAGGGCAACCCGGTGAGTGAGGGAGGGGGCTAGACAGGACAGGCCGCCAGCCCAGGACCAGTTGGATGGCAGTGGCCAGCTACCTACACTGGTGGCAGTTCAGAGCCAGGAAATTCTGTGACTGGGAGGAGACAGCAGGATGGCACCTTGAGAAGTCCCAGGGCCTGTTTTGGGTCTGGTGGAGGTCAGAAGGCGACTGACTTGTCCAGTTTTACCAAGTCCTGAGTTTTAGGCTCTGTCCCAGCCTCTGTTCTGGACCCCAGACCCACACTCCAACACCCCTCCTTGGTCCCCAGTGTCCCCCATATCCTGACCTGGCAGCTTCATTCTGCTGTGCTGCTCTCTGCCTCCAGGCCCATACCCATTCCCACTCCTGCAGGACAAGGTGTTACGCATGCTGTACGTGTGGGCACTGTGCCGGGACCAGGATGAGCTCAACCCTTATGCGGCCTGGCGGCTCCTGGACATCTCTGCTTCCAGCACAGAGCAGGTCCTCTGAGCTCGGCAGCCACAACCGGAGGTTCCAGTCTGTACATCACAGGGCAGCTGCATGGGGTGGGAATGTCCACCTGTGGCAATAGACCTCTGGGGACAAGACTGTCAGCTCCGGACTGCTCTCTGCTAGGGTGGATGTAGAACCAGCTGGACAGGGAATGGCCAGGAACTGTGGAGGGCTGCTCCCCACAGTGCCAGCCCCTGAACCCCCCTCTGCTGCTCAGGGGTTGCTGGCAGGGAAAGTCAACAAGGCGCACTGGCCAGACAATGCCAAGAGGAAGAGGCTCTGGCCCAGGGACTCCTCTGGGGACAGGTGGTGGGGCCCACTGGCCATATCATACAGGCTGTTTTAGCTTCATTTTTTAAAAAATAATTAACAGTGCCCTTATTAACCTGTATGGCTGAGATTTGGAAGTGATAATAAAACACCAAAGTGCAGGAGAGCAACTTGGGTGGTCTGAGATGTCTGTCACTGGTGTGGCTGAGTGGGCAAGATGGTCACGGGAAGCAGTCAAGGTCACTGAAGAAACTGGACCCAGAAGGATGCCTTGTCTGGTTAGGACCCTGCACTCCTGGGGGGTGGGGTTGGGGGACCAGTGAGAAGAAAAACCAGGGAGGTTTTCCATGAACTGGCTGGGTGTCTGGCGGTTGAGATCCCTAGGGCTGGGGGAGTGCAGGGGCTAAGATCTGGGCAGAGCATCTGGGGTACTAGTAGGGGTGGGGATCCTGGATGCCTGCAGCTGAGCTGGGACTGAGAAGTGATCCTGAGGCCGGGGCGGGGTCGCTGCCATGCGCCGCTCCCTGCGCAGCCTCCGCCCCTGTCGCTATGGAAACAGCAGCGGCGGCCAGGCTCACTCGCGCCTCGCCCGCCTCGCCCGCCTCGGTCTCTGCCGCTTCAGGAGCGGGTGGGGTGGGCTGAGTCCCGACCGCCACTGCCGTCACCACCGCCTGGGAGAGGCCGAGAGCGGAGTCGGCGCGGGTCCCGGAGGAGAGCACGGCTGCCAGGCGCTTGGTCCCCATTGCGGTCGAGGCCAGGGTGAGGGGAAAGGCAGGGGTGGTGGGGCGAAGGAGTCCCGGGGACGCAGAGAACAAAGACAGCGAGCGGGGCACGGGGAAGGATCCCATGCCGCGTCCCAGGGCTGCGCGGTTGCACCTGTTGTGTGCTGGCTGGTCAGGTCGGGGCTCCGTCTCCACTCTCAGCTCCCCCACCTGTGTGGAGTTGGGTCCCCGCGTGGGATGTGTCTATTGGCGGGGCATGGGCATTGCCTGGAGACCGGAGAGGGGGGACGGGCAAGGTGGGTGTAGGGGGGTGATGTGGGAAGGCACAGCCTCATTCCCGCGCCCAGGGCCGACTTCTTGTCCGCAGGACTTGCGGGAATGTGAGCCATGAGCACGACCTGGACGCTGTCCCCCGAGCCGCTGCCGCCGTCGACAGGGCCCCCGGCGGGCGTGGGCCTGGATGCTGAACAGCGCACAGTGTTCGCCTTCGTGCTCTGCCTGCTCGTGGTGCTGGTGCTGCTGATGGTGCGCTGCGTGCGCATCCTACTCGACCCCTACAGCCGCATGCCCGCCTCATCCTGGACCGACCACAAGGAGGCGCTCGAGCGTGGCCAATTCGACTACGCGCTGGTCTGAGCCACAGCACCCTCGGGTGGCCCTCTGTCGAGTCACTGTTCCGGGCCCACCCGTCGTCGGCCTGACCGCGCTCGGGATCCCACCCCAGAGCCCAGCCAAAGGAGGAGTGCATGAGAAGTCCAGCCCCTCCCTGCCCAGACACCTTCCATACTCTCAGGCCTCTCCCATCATCCCTCCCGGGCAAGCCCGAGGCCCACTTGGTGCCTTTATCCCTCCCTGTCCTCGCCCCAAAACTCAGCGTGTAGGTGGCTCTGCTGTTGTCCAGCCTCCAGCATAAACGGTATGTGCGTTTCTGGATGCGGGGACTCCTCTGTCCGCCCCCCCTCCCATGTCTGGCCATCCCACCACTCCATCGCCTCCCTCCCCCGCCCCCCGGTGTTGAACCCCTCCTTGGGCTCCTCCTGGACCCACAGAGTAGAATATGCCCAGTGCAGCCTGCCCTGAGACCGAACCTGAAGAGCAACAATGGCTGCTGTGTCCAGGATGTTTGGCACCTTCCATGGGGGGCAAAGGCCGGCAGACTCACTCCCTCCCCCGGCCCAGGCCTGTTAGTAATCAGTCACCATCTCCTTATGCCAGTCACTGGCAATACTGACACCTACCCCCTGATCCCTCCTGCCACACCCCACGCCATCTCCCTGCCCCCATGCCCTCCTCATGCCTTCTTACTCTTCCTGTCTCTGAGTAGATGGTGATAATAAAAGCTATTATTGAGCGCTTACTTGAGCCAAGCAGAAAGCCGAGTTAGCATTCCTGCCCAGTGCTGCAGACACTCAGACCCATACTTAGGGGGACTGGTGTGTTACCACCTCAATACCCCTGGCTCTAGGCACAGCCAAGACACCCTCCTCTTTCCCTTGACTTAGGGAAACTCTGGGGAATGGACTTAGCTGAGTGGGCAGTGGGGATGGGGTGCCCTCAGCCAGCCCTACAAGAATTGGCATGGCCTGCTGCGATGATTACATCTTCGGCTCCAAACCCCTCTGACGTTGGTCCCTCCTTCCCGTCATCATCACGTGCCCTTGGGAACCCCTGGGTCTGGTGTGTGTGTGTGGTGGGGTCCTGATCATGGAGTGGGCTGACTCTACAACCCACCTGGGAAATGCGCTATGCGTCCCAGGAGAGCCATGTGCAATGTGTGTGGGGAGAAGTGAGGGTTTCTATAAAAGGAAGGCTGAGTGAATGCAAACTCTTGGAACAGAAAATTTTGGTCTCAGTGGACTAGTTAGGCCTGGGGGAATGCCATTCCACGGAAGGACACTGGTTCCTGTTCTGCCCTCCCCTGAACCCACACCCTTGAAGGCTATAGAGGGGGCACTCCTTACGAGGAAACCCAAAAGCACCTCCAGGAATTTGGGGCCTTTGACAACAGGTGGGACTCCAACTCCCTACTCTACCCAGCTCTGCTCCTCCCTTTGCTTCCCCAAAGCTACCTCAGAGGACCCTCTCTCTAACCTGCAACATGGGACAGCCCACCCCTAACCCTCGGGCCCCTCAGCCTTCGACAACATCAAGGGTTTACTAAGGGCCCTACCTAGTTTGGCTCAGTGGACAGAGCGTTGGCGTGTGGACTGAAGGATCCTGGGTTCGATTCTGGTCAAGGGCACATGCCTGGTTGCGGGATTGATCCCCAGTAGTGGGTGTGCGGGAGGCAGCCAATCAATGATTCTCTCTCATCATATTTTTAAATGTTTTTATTGATTTAGAGGGAGAGGGATAGAGAGATAGAAACGTCCATGAGAGAAACATCATTGATCAGCTGCCTCCTGAACATCCCCTACTGGGATCAAGCCCACAACCTGGGCATGGGCCCTGACAAGGAATTGAACAGGTGACCTCTGGGTTCCTGGGTCAATGCTCAATCACTCAGCCACACCGGCCCCGCTGAGGGCCAGCAATCTTTTTTATTTTATTAAGGTATTACATGTGTGTTGTTATTCCCCCATTGCCCCCCACCCCACTCCTGTTCATGCCCTCACCCCCCTGGTGTCTATGTCCATTGGTTATGTTTATGATGTTTCTATCTCTCCTCCCTTCCTCTCTGAAAAAAAAAAAAAAACATATATATATATATATATATATATATATATATATATATATATATTTTTTTTTTTTTTAAGTTTATAAGGTAACTTATGGACAGAAGTGGCTCACACCAGCAGGGGAGGGAGGTGTGATATAGATAGCCAAGTGGCAACAGACCCACTTGTGTATGCAAGAACATTCCTTTCAGGTGATATGGGCCCACCTCTTCTGGGGTGAACTCTGGTGGTCCTGGTGACTGTCCGGGTTAAGTACAAAGATTCATTTTGCCTAACACACTCTCACTCTGCTGGTGCCCGCCCCCCTTCCATCTGTATGATATAAGGTCACCCTGCTCAGAAAACCTTCCCCTGACACCTTTCAAGCTAAAGCTTGTCTTTACCCTCTACATAATCACCAAGGGTCCCCTCATAGCCAAACTGAGGTCACTCCAAGCAGCTCTGGAGCAAGCCTGGCAGTGGTAGCATTTGGTGATTGCACCCTCCTCCTTGGCATGCCCCTCGGTCCCCTGGACCCTAAGCTCTCTCTCCTACCTCCAACATCTCCCTCTGTACGCTGAGCTACCACTGCCACTTTTTTTGTTGCTGTTAATTCTCACCTGAGGATATTTTATCCATTGACTTTTAGAGAGAGTGGAAGGAAGAAAGGGAGAGAGACATTAATTGGTTGCCTCCTGCATGCGCCCCAACCAGGGCCTGGGATCGAACCTGCAACCTAGGTATGCACTCTTTTTTTTAATTTTTAATATATATATTTTATTGATTTTTTACAGAGAGGAAGGGAGAAGGATAGAGAGTTAGAAACATCGATCAGCCGCCTCCTGCACACCCGCCACTGGGGATGTGCACGCAACCAAGGTACATGCCCTTGACCGGAATCGAACCTGGGACCCTTCAGTCTGCAGGCCGACGCTCTATCCACTGAGCCAAACCGGTTAGGGCCCAGGTATGCACTCTTGACCAGAAATCAAACCCATGACTCTTCGATGCATGGGTCGACACTCTAACCACTGAGAATACCAGCCAGGGCTCTACCACCTTTAAGTCACAGAAAAAAGAGTGACACAACCCTTGCTGGGTAGCTCAGTTGGTTAGAGTGTCATTCCAATATGCTGAGACTGCGGGTTCGATCCCCAGTCAGGGCACATACAAGAATCAACCAATGAATGCATAAACAAGTGGAACAACAAATCGATGTTTCTTTCCCTGTCTAAAATCAACTTTAAAAAAAGAGACAGATTGACAACTTTATTCAAGTTATAGGGCATAAGCAACAGGATGCAGGAAAGGAGGGGGCAGTATTTGATGGGGGTTTTATCCAAGCCATCTGGCTGCCCCCACTTAAGATCTGTGGCTGAACACAAACTTCCATTTCTGAGACCCCTGCTGTATGGAACGTCCTAAAGGCCACTTGGCACTGCACACCGAGTAAGGGAATTTCCACCAGGACCAGATCCTCATGAAGACCCAGTGCCAGCCCAAGCAGAATTGAAGGCCAGGAGCTCACAGATGTCTAGTGTGTGCTCGGTCTGCTGGGACCCTCACTTTGCAGGGGTAGCGACCTGGCCCAGAAGCTCCAGGGGCACCAGAAATGGGTTCAGGGGGCAAACCCCAACTACTTGCCAGGCAGATCTCGGTTTGCTGGGCCTGGCATTCTCAGGGGCCTGGGGGTTGGCCTGACTGCACTCCTCTTGCCCCCTAGAGCCAGTCCCACAAACCTCAGCTTCTGGTCCCAGGTTCGCACTGCTGGGGTCAGACTGGGGGGCCATCAGGTGTAGGTATGTATCCATCATATGCTCAACCAGGGCTGCACAGGGCAGGTGAGACAGCTCCTCAGGAAGTGACATGAGCAGGTCAAGGACCACAGCTGACTCTGGTGGTGGATGGCGAGGAGAAGGGTAAGAGGACGTCAGGACTTGCTGCCTGGACCCCCCCCACCATAGCCCCCTCCCCCATTCTTCTCACCAGCTGGGGAAAGCTCAGGGCCATGGTAGCTGTGGGAGATGGATGACAGGTACTTGTAGATCTTTTCAAAGTCCACTTCGAGGTCTCCCTCAGCAGAGGGGCCAGCAGGTGCTTCAGGGGTGGGGCCAGCAGCCTCAGGGCTTGGGTTCTCTTGTCTGCCAAGGGTGTTAAGGGGCAGTAGTTTTCCACGTGCCTGCGTAGGCTTGGACGGCTTGGAGTACAGGAGGCTGACAGGCTCCACAGCCATGATGGTGAGCGCCTGACAGGCAGACAAATCAGGAAGGGAAAAGCAGAAGTCCAGTCAGGCCCCTGCCCTGCTAACTGTGCTGAGCTCTCCACCTCCACCTGCTCACAGAAGATGGCCTCAGAGAAGGGGTACCGTGGCTCAAGGTGTCCAGTGAAGGGCCAGAGCTAGCAGGAGGAAGGGCCCAGGACACAGATCCATACCTTTCTTAGGCTCTTGTATATGACCCTGTCCCTAGGGACACCCTCGCCTCCCTAGGGGATGGTTGTACCTGTGAGAAAGCCACAGTCAGAGCTTCCTCCAGTGGGCCTGTTATCTTCTTAGCCAGATCCATCCACACCTGGGTAGGGCAACCAGAAAATACATGGTCAGCCTAGAGATCAACTCTTAGGAGTCCCCCGCTTCCTGAGGATCCTCTGACCAAGTTATCCTCCCAACTCCCACCCATCTTCCAGAGAGCCTTGCCCAGCCTCACCTCGATGGGAGCTGGGGGCTGACGCCTTTGACCCTTTAGGCCACCTGGATGCACCTTCTGAATGGCTTCCCGGGCCACACGGTTCTTGAGCTGCTGGAGGAAATCCCGAATCTGGGGAAGAGAAAGGAGACCAAATGGGCTTTCTACAAACCCAGGGCTTGGGGTGAGAGACAAAGCCCAACGTTAAGGGTCACAGGGACTCTGCCCAGAGTCTGGGGTCCAGGCCGAGGTGTGACCTCATAAAAATGTAAGGTCCAGGCCCATCTGGCTCCTCCCTGCAGTACTACCGTATTCACCTCCCTTTCGTCCACTGCACCCTATTTCCTGATTCTTATTTCAACCTCATTCCCGCCTAGCGCCGCTGCTCCGTCCGCCACGTCCGCCCAGTCTGGGTCTCCATTCAGTCCTACTCGCAGTGCGTCCCGCCCCCGCCCTGCCCTCGGCCTCGTGTATGCCCCGCCTACGCCCGGCCGTCCCGCCAAGCTCGCTCCGACCCCAGCCTCGCGCTCGTCCCGCCCAGGCCACGCCACGCCACTTGTCCTACTCCCGGTGTCCCCCCCACATCCCCTCCCGGCACACATCTCAGGTCCGCGTCCAGCCTTGCTCCGTTCCGGGACCCCGTCACCTCGGCCTCGCTCCGGCCCGGCAGCTCCCCGGCCAGCTCTGCGACGTCCGGCTCCGGCTGGCCCCGCCGCGTCTGCAGTAGTCGGAGCAGCTGCCGCTTCTCGAGGGCGCTCCAGACGGCGGTGCCGGCCACCTCGCCCCGATAGCGCGCCGGGGCAGCTCGTCGCCGTGGTGGAGGCTTCATGCCGGCGACGGCGGAGTTGGCGGGCCAGGGCCGCTCCCCTGGGGGCGGGGTTACGGAGGCCGCTGGGGCCGCAAAGCACCGCGCGGAGGCGGACGCAGACGGGGGCGTGGCTCTGCGTTGCGAGGTAGAGGGCGTGGTGTGGCTGGGAAATGAGGGAGGCTAGCATCCAAACTGGCGGTGGCGAACATGGTCCCCCTGTCCCCAGTTTATCTCACTTGTACACTGGAGCCCACTTAGATCTCGTGCCCTCTCGCCATTTCTGGACTAAGTCTTGTGAAACTCCTGCAGTGTGTTTTGCTTCTCGAAGAGGCCGGAAGGGCAGCTGCCCGCCCAGTCGTAGCCAAGAGCCTGGGCTGTGGGGTAGCCCAGCTCTGGGGACCTTGAGCAAGTGATTTAGCTGTACCCGGCCTCAGTTTCCTCATCTGTAAAATGGAACTAGTCGTTTCGCACTTGTCAATGCCCAGGGGAGCTCGGGCAGGAAGGATTTAGGGAGCTCTAGACTAGAAGGGAGAGGAGACCGGAGCAGAGGCCGGAGGTCGAGGTCCTAGCGAGAGCAGGGTCGGGGCGGTGCAAGTGGAGGGCGGAGAAGGCCTGGATTTGGGAAGATGAGAAGATCTAAAGAGGCAGGTGGTCCGGTGCTGGGGTGGAGGAAGAAAGCGGGATTTAAAACTTAACCTGGCTGGGGGGGGGGGGTCGGGTGCCCCTTTCTGTTTGGGACAAAACGCCCTTGGGTCTCCCCTGATCCCTATGAGCCCGCCCCCAAGCTCTAACTCTCTAGTCTGGGCCTCTTCCAGCCCAGAACCCTCCCAGTCCTGATGCCAAGCCTTCGCTTCCTGCTCCGCACCCCCAACCCTGCGCACAAGCATACTTCAGAACTCTGCATGTCAGCCCAGATGTTTATTTTGAGTCCAGGTGGGAGGAGTGAGGAGGCGGGGTGCAGGGATAGTGGTCCCGTAGGGTCCGAGGTCGAAGGCTGCGGTCCAGACTGGTGAGTCTGCTCCGACATTGTCTGGCGGGTGCGTCCCTGGACTCTGCTGGGGGCGCGCCATCCCTTGAAGGGGCGATCCAGGCCACCCTAGGGAGAGGACACTAGGAAAACTACCTCCGTCTCAGCTGATGATTGGCTTCCCTCATTAGTCTGTGTGCGGGGGTGAGGATGCTAGGTCTCAATCTTGAATTCTCGCCTAGTGCCATCAGACACAGCCCGCGTCTACCACGGGTGACCCACTGCCTGAGTTTGAATCCTAGCTCCACCAAATTTTGTGACCTTCGATAAATCACTTAAGTTCAGAGAGTGCCTCATTTTTCTCTCCTATAAAATGGGGATTTTAATAGTATCTACCAAAAGGTTTTTATGAGGATTAAATTAGTAAACATTTAGAACACTGCCTGGCACAGAGAAAGCGCTATGAAGAGTCATTATCATCACCTTCCTCCTCCAGCTCTCCTATGGGCCCTATGTTACACACACACACACTTACCTGCCTTACTGGGGTCTTCTGGGCTGGGGGTCACTAGGCGAGGCTCTTGGGGGTGGGCAGGGAGGTGGGGGCGCTGGAAGTGAGAGGCAGGCTCCGGAGCAGTAGGGGTTGCTGAACGCTGGCCCGGTGCAGGGGCGCCCCCTGGGGGCTACTACGGGCATAACGGAGGCAGGTCTAAGGATGGTCAGGCCCCGCAAGCTGGGAACGCAGTGACCCCGACCCCAAAGCACTGGAATATTCTGGGAGTGACGCGCGAAGATCTGAGCGGGCCAAGCTTGGTACCTGAATGCGCGCACACGAGGCCGAGCCCGGCGACCAGCGCGGCGCCCAACAAGAAGGCGGCCACCACCACCGCCACCAGCGGTGCAGGCTCCAGGGCTACCGGGGCCGGCGCAGGAGGTTCAGGGCGTACGGCTCTGCCGGGGACGCCCTTGGGTGGCCCTGTGGGGAGCACAACGCGGAGACTAGGCCCAGGCCCCAGAAGTCCTCCCACCCCAATTTTCCTGCCCCAGGGACCCCTGCAGAGGACTTCACGCTCACTGAGGGGCGGCCGTGGCACCGTGACCACGATGGGCTGCGTCAGTGTGTGCAGGTGGGGGCCGTTGGCACCCAGACTCTTGCCGCTGCCACTGCTGGCGCACGCCTCATCCTGAGGCAAACACTGCAGGGAGTTGGGGTGGGGGGGAAGAGAAGGAAGGGACGGGGATGTGAGGATCCGGGATCCAGCAGCTCCTCCCCAGGACTCCTGAGAGATCTAAGTGTCCGGCACTCTTTGCAACCAGGAGTCCCACCACTAGATCCCTGTGAATCCGACCCCTTGGGGGTCCCCGAGCCCAGCCCATTAGATCTACAAACAGCTAGCCGCACAGCTCCCAAAGACTCCAAATTTCAGCCCCTCAGGGAAGTCACACGACCCAGCTCTCTGAGCATCTAACCTGTGGATTCCAACTTTAGGCACCCAGAGATTTGGCCCCTTAGTGGCTTTCTTTATCCAACCACCCAGCCTTGGAGGGACCTCAGAGGCCCACCCAAGGGGGTCCTGGTGATATGGCCATGAAGGAATTCAGTGCCTACACCCCATGTTCACTGAGGAACCCTTGTGCGGAGCCCCTGGGGCCCCTCAAGCCCCCTGTGCCCGGCTTGGGAGAGACCTAGTACCTACCCCCAGCTCCAAGGGACCAGTGCCCCAGGCTCCAAAGCGCCCTGACCCCGATTCCCCGAACCCGAGAGGCTCCTCCTTCAAATGCTGGAGGTGATCCTGCCCACCCCCACACAGGCCTCAGGAGCCCAGACTCCCTGTCCTGCTCCCGCACACCGGCGACTGGGGCGGCAGCGTCAGAGATTCAGGAGTCCGGTGGATTCTCCGGAGGCGGCAGCGGCTCAGCTGGCAGTGCAAGAACTGCACAGAGGCATTGAAGACCGAGTGCAGACGGAAGCTGAAGCGGGTGGCCCCAGGGCGTGGTGGCGGGAAGGTGACCGAGGAATCGGTGGGGCAGCCCCCTCGCAGTAGCGCCAGGGTGGGTCCTGGGGCCGGACGTGAGGAGGGCGTCACCCAGCAGTGGTGCAGGGCCAGGCTCCAGCGCGGGGAGGACCGGGCCAGGGCCGCCTGGGGGTGGAGTGTCGCCTTCAGGATCCAGCTGTGCCCACCTGCCCGCCGGCCCGGCTTGCCCCATGTCTGTCCGCACCTGCACGAACACGCGGCTGTCCGCTGGGACCTCGAGCGGCCCTGCGCGGCGCTGAAACGCGTCCTGTGCGTCCGACAGCTCTAGATGGAAAAGGGGTCGACGCAGCCGCGAACCGGGCGCCCCTGGGAAGGGGGGCGCTGGCGGGTCAGAAAGAGGGGCACAGAGGGAGTGCGGGCTGCCCCTTAGGCCCTCAAGCAAATGATTCAATCTCCTGGCCTCCTCTGGAAAATGTTGCGTGGAGAATTCACTCACGCTGGACTCCTCGTTCAGTGCAGGTGGGACACCAGCTATGATGTATTCCCTGGGGACCCATGGGGCATCGCAGCCCAGCAGCGAGGCTGTGCACAAAGCTGTGTGCCCCTGGGGAGGGGCTCCCCTTCCTGGACTTTGATTTCCTTCCCCAGAATGAGCGAGGGAATTCCAGACTGGGAAGGGGCTGAGGAGCCCAGAAGCTGCAGCAGGGCCAGGAGTGTGGGGCCCCCACCCTTCCCTTTCTAAGGGGAGACAGGTGCTGTCATCAAAGGAAGGGGGGAAGGGAAAGGGGTGCTCTCCCACAGCCCTTCTGGCACAGCCCAAGCCCAGCCAGGCCACCAGGCTTTGCTTTTGTCCAGATTCCTCCCTCTCAGGTTGAGGGCATTGCAGTAAAGGCAGAGGCACCAGGAACGCCAACAGGGGTCTTCTAATCAGTGAGGACATGCACATGCAGTGCATACATGTCTGCTTCATGATGGCCCACACACACATTCCCTAAAAGTATCTGCACGGACCCCTCCCCTCCCACAGTACTTGGCCTCACGTGGCTGCTGGGAACTTTGAAGTTGGGGATCCTAGAGAACCTGGAAATGGGGAACAGGGGTAGACCCCACTGCCCACCCACCCATTCCTCAAGGCAAGATAGATGGGAGGTTCAGAAAGGGTGGCACAGGAATGGGAGCACAAAGGCATATATATTTCCCAATCCCTACATACCAGGCGGCCCGCTGGGCAAGGTGGAGATCCCTGGGAGCAGGGCCAGCAGTAGGACCGTGGTACCCAGCATGCTGGACTGGCTGCAGTAAGTGTGTGGGGGCCAGAGGCAGAGGCACCAGTCCAGGCAGCACCCAGGCCCAGCAGGTAAGCAGGTGTCCCTGTCCTTGGCTGGGCAGCCACTCCGGGAAGCTAAGAGCGGGGGTGGCAGACTGAGGGGCTGACACCAGAGCCCTTCCCCAAGGCCTGCCAGGGATTAAGAGCTCTTCTCCAGCAGGACCTCTGGCTATTGGGGGTTGGGTGTCCCTCCATACTGCCTGCTTGATGTTCGGCAAATCACTACCAAGACCACCCTCCCAGCCACAACCCTGCCTCCGTTTCCCTTTTGATGCAGAGACCTTATCCACCAGAATTCACCACTTCCCAGCCCTCCAACCCCAAGGTCAGGGTTTACAGACCGTTCCAACATCTCAGGCCATATCATGCCAAGGCTCAGGTCACACCACAGACTCAGTGGAAGAAAAGGGAGGGGTTTTATTCTCAAGCATCTAAGGATTTACAAACGAGGGTGCTTCATTTTAAAAAGGGAAGGGGCAATACTGGCGGCCTGAGAAGGGGTCATGGGCTGGTGGGCTGGGCCAAGTCGCCCCAGGCTCCTGCCTGCCCGCTCAACCCTCTGCCTGGTCCAGAAGGACGGCTGGTGACTGGAGATAGAGGGAGGAAACAGGGGAGAGGTGGGTAGGGGGAGGAGAGGCTCCCCCAGGGCTCCCACTTAATTAACACTGAAGGGGAGGGACAGGCAGACACACACACTTATAAAAACAAAATTAAGTTAAATAAAATAAACCGGCAGCCGGCCTCTGGCCTTTGCTGGCCCTGGAACCAGCCACTTGACCTTCTGGTTATGGGCAAAAGCCCCCTTGACTGGGACCCGCCCCGAGGGTGGAGCCAGGCCTGTTGCCCACCTACCTCTATCCTGCCCCATCCAGTCACAAGGGGGATTTGGGCAAGAAAGGTGGCCACCCCAACCCCCTGGGGGGAGCAGAGAGAAGACAAGGAGTACTTTTTAAACATGCGGCCTTTTGTGACTATGTTAAGAGTAACGAGTCAATAGGATAGTGAGAGGTTACAGTGATGCCTATGCTGAGTCTACATTGCTCCAGCTACATCCAGGGAGTTCATCACCTTTGGCGTTGGTTGGTTGGTGTGTGTATGTTTGTCCACTGATTTGCATGCATCACCAACAAAAAAGGAACCCCCCCAACTTCCTGCTCTGACTGCTGCTGAGGGGGTTGGGGGGAAGAGGGGCCCCATGGCCTATCCTCAAGGTGGGCTGGGGACTGGCCAGCTCTGGGGGAGTTGAGGGGTGCTCAGGGGCACTGTGAGGGCATGAATGCCTTCACACCCCCAGCCCTAGGCCTGCCCCACTTCTGTCCCTGTCACACATCCTCAAACCCCCACATCCATTCCCTATACACTCAATCCCTGCCTCCCTGGGCCTTGTGACCCCCACTACTGTCATTCACTCCCTTCTCCTGCCACACCAGCATTTACTGCCTCCCACCATGCCCCATACCCACCTTCCCTGAAGGCCACCCTGTGTGGCCACAGCCCCATGGGCTCCCTCCACACAGCCTGAGGTCCTCAATTCACCCCAAGCTGTGGCCAGTCTCCAGCCCCAAGGGAAGAGCCCCCACCCCCAGCACCCACCTTTGGGACTAGTCTCTCCAGAACAGGCTGACAAGGCACAGTGGCCCAGGCCCCTACCTGGCTCCAGCCCCCAATGCCCACAGGAGGTTGGGGGCAATACCACAGCAGCTAAACATGACTTTGGTAAAAGTTTCTGAAGGTACTGACAAACCCCATGAGAACAAGCTCTTCTTCCTCCCCCATCCCCCAAACACCCCACCAAGTACAATAAAATACAATAAATTCCAAAAAGGACCCCCTGAGATCAAAGAGAGAAAGAGAAAGAGAGAGAGAGCAAGAGAGCGCGCAAGCGCCAGAGCCCCCACAGCCTGGGTCAGCTGCAGTCATAATGCCCAGCCTGCCTTCCTGGGACGAGGATGCCAGCCAAAGGACTCACTGCTTGCCACAGACCTAAATGGACCGAGGAGTCCTGCTGTGGGTAACAGAGCCTGGGCTTGGGCCAGGAGAGAGGCAGATACAGGAAGGGAGACAGGGAAAACCAGAGAGGCATCAAGGGAGGTGACAGAGGCAGATAGAGACAGGGAGCATGTGTACCACGAAGGTGGGAGGGACAGCATGGGGAGGATGCAAGAGGGGTGACTCTCTCCTGGCCCCTGGTGGCCACCCCAGCCCAGGGGTTACGACTGAATAAATAGCAAGTCTGCTCATGGCCTGCTGCTGTCTTCCGTTCACAGTGTCTGTTGGGGGGACTTGCACAGCCGGCTGACCCCAGGACTGGAAGGGCTAGGGCCTGGTGGGCCCATCTGTCCGTGGCTGCTGGGTAGGGAGTCGGGGTTGGGTTGGCATCCCCTACTTTCTGTCCTCAGCCCTCGGCGGCCATCCAGTTCCCAGGTCTCCCTTGGCGGGCAGCTGGGTGGCTGGGTAGGGAAGAGGGGACCTGTGGCCACTTCTCTGGCCCCTCCCCCCAGTGGGGCTGGCCACCGCCACGCAGCTACCTGAAGAAGGGCAGGTGGTGTTGGCTTAGGACTCCACTAGTCCTCGGTGACTCGGTCTTCGCCATGACATCCTTGAACCAGGACGCCACATCCACCTCCAGCGTCTCATAACGCTTAATGAAGCTGTGTTCCTGCAGGGCCCGAGGGGGGAGCTTAGAACAAGGGCAGCTGCTGGCCTCACCCAGGCCCTGGGTGTCTAGATGAGTAGGCGGTGAGGAGTGAAGGTGGGGAGGGGCCTCAGGTACTCACAAGTAGCTTATTATACTTTGGTCTCTTCCTGTGATCTTTAGTAAGGCTGGGGAAAGAAGGGAGGAAAGGGAAGTGAGAGCCTGGAGGGGCTCAGCTGGTCTACCTGCTGAGCCAGGGGTCTGTAAAACCTGTGGGGAGGAGCTACTGCATCTTCCCTGCCCTGTGTCACCAACTGGGATACCTCAGAGGACCCGGGGCCTGAACCATGTTTTAAGGTGCCAGTAGGAGGGGTTTCCCTGAGGGAGAATCCAATATGAAGGTCCTGCCTACATAATTCTGCTTGTTGGTGCAGGATGCTCATGGCCCTCCCCCCTGCTTGTTTAAAACTTCCTGAGGTGAAGCCCCAGGCCACCCAGCCAAATGCCCAGGGGCCAGCTGTCACCTCAGGCCAAGTCCAAACCCAAGTCATGGCTCCCAAAGCTTTGGCTCCTTCCTGCAGCCCCTGCCCTGAGCCCCTTCTGACCCACAGCTATCCCACCCCCATGAGGGCAGGCTTTCCATCCTCCCACCCCAAACTTCCCTGGCTACTTTGAGCTTGGGGCCACACCTGATCTGCCCCCCTCCTGGAAGGCCTGGGTAGGGGCTCCTCACCAGTCTTTGACGAATGACTGAAAGTCCCCCGAGAAGCCCATGTGACTGGGCAGGAGCGGGGGCTCTTCCTGCAGGACCTTGGTGAGGACCTCGAAGTCCGTCTTACAGTTCTTGTAGGGAAACTGTCCTGTCGCCAGTTCCACCTGAGAATACATGGGCTGGATTGGTCGAAAACAGACTCCTACCCACCCTGCTGTCCTCCCAGAAATGGGTCACCCCAGCCCTCAGGAAGAAGGGCCCCAACTCACCAGAGAGATACCCAGGCTCCACACGTCAGCCCGGATGTCATAGTCTGGCTTTGTGGGGTCCGGGGGGTCAATGCGCTCAGGCTGTAGGGAAGAGGTGGGGAAGAGTAGACAGGGAAAGGGGAGAATGGACCCCTGCGGCTGGAGCGGGTACACTGCCCAGGCCACCCGGGCCCCCACTTACTGCCATGTAGGCAGCGCAGCCAGCGCTCCGTGTTTTGGCCTTGGAGTCGACAAGGCGGCCACTGATGCCAAAGTCGCAGAGCTTGATCTGGCCCCGCTCATCCAGCAGGATGTTGGAGGGTTTGACGTCCCGGTGGATCACACCATGCTTCTCCTTCAGGTAGTAGAGCGCCTTCACAATCTGCGAGGAAAGAGGAGCACTGTGACTGGCGGGGGGGAGATGGGCCTGGGCCTCCTGCCCTAGCCTGGCCACTCACCGCTACCGTCATCTTGCCCAGGATCCGCTCAGGGATGGGACCCTGCATCCGCTTCTTCAGCTTCTCAGCACAGGTGCCCATGAGCTCCATGGCAATGAAGACATCCGTCTGCAAGGGCAGCAGGCATGGCTTGGAGGTGGCCGTACCTTCTTGCCCACCCCAATCAGGGGAAGAGAACGGGGGCTGGGGGGCACACTCTCAAGAGAGACTTAAGGGAGTGCGCAGAAAAGCGGGGGCTGGGCAGTCAGGCTCACATTGGTGATGAAGGTCCCGAAGCACTGCACGATATAGGGGCAGTCGTGACTCTTGAGTACCACGTCCAGGTCCATGAGGATCCGCTTGTTCTCTTCCTTGTTCCCCGAGCGTCGCATTTGCTGCACAAGATGGCAGGGGGAGGGGAGGAGATCCTTAGCACCAGAGCTGAGAGGCATGGGACTCACCTGAGCGGGGTGGGTGCTCACCTTGACGGCGATAACGTGGCCTGTCTTCCGGAAGCGCATCTTCCATACCTGGCCGCAAGTACCACTGCCCATCTCCCCCAAATTCTCCAGGTCATTGATTTCTGCCTGGTAGCGCTGGTGAAGAGAGTCAGGACTGAGGGTCTGCCCAGCCTCTGCCCTACCACGTAGACCTAGCCCCACTGTGTCCTCCCCCACTGCCCAGGGGCTGGGGGGAAGGGTGGTACCTGGCCCCCAATAGTCAGGTAGCCTGTCTGCTTCATGATCTCCTGCAGCTTCTGATCAATCTCGATACTGGAGGAACAGGGTGAGAGTGTGAGTGGAGGGGGGTCCTGACCAACCTGAGACCACCCCAGCTCCCAACACACAGGGGTTTCCCACATATTTCACCACCTCCTCCCTGGGGCTAGCCCAGCAACCCTCTCCAAGCTGACCTCCTAAAGGTCAGTGGCCCCATTCTGAAGGCTCACCTCTCCATGCTTCGGGGTATGAACAAGGTGGATGGGAGCCCCAGCATGTGACGGGGCCGGGCAGGGGGCGTGGGTTGCTGCGGGGAGTTCTCAGAAGATGGTGAACGGCTACCGCCATCGTTGGCCAGTGGGAGCTGGAGGGCTGGGGTGAGAGGCAGGGCCATGGAGGGGGTTGGCACGCAGCTGGCCCCACCTCCAATGCTGGCATCTGGGGGCTAGGGACCTTGATTTTTCCCCTCCCAGGAATCCTCAGATAGGCTAGCACAGCCGCCTGCCCTGCTGGGTGGGAGGAGCTGGCGCCCCACCCTTGGAACCACTCTCAGGGTACCTCTCCCATCTCCCTCCCCTGGAAGGAGATGGAGTGGGCTGGCTGGGAATGGTGGTCCCCAGAGACCAATGGTTCATCCCCAAGTCAATGCTGACAGAAAAATGAGTCCTGGAGGCTGATGGCATCCCTCAGACAGGCATCCTCCCTGGCATGTCCCTTTCCTCCCCACGTCTGCCCAAGAAGCAGGCCCAGGGCCACAGCGCCCATGCTCAGGACCATGTTCAGAAGGATTGCCAGCCAGGAACAGCCTGCGCTCTGGTCCTGTGGGCTGCAATGAACTTGGCTGTCTAACAAGAGTGAGGCAGACCATCCTGGGGAGACAGTGGGCAAGGGACACAGGGTTCCCCCACCCCATGTTCTGTTCCAAAGTAAGGGAAGGCCACCCTCTGGCCAGCAGGCTCATCTGTGAGCCTCCCAGCCTGGCTTGCACAGCTGGAGCCAACAGGGACAGTGGCAGGTGCAGGACCCCAGCTGGACCTGTGTCCTGCTGATGAGGGGTTCCGGCTGGCACAGCCCCTATAGGACTGGTGGGATTTGGAGGGGGTGCTAGGCCAGGCAGGGGTTTGGTTCTTTCCAGCAGCCTGCATGCAGATGGCTTTGAACATGCTGCAGGCAGGCAGGCAGCGGGCAGGCAGCCGACAGCCCAGGACAGGCAGGCAGCGTTAGGGAATGGGAGGGCAGGAGACAGACAGACGGGAGCCAAGACTGGAGCCCAGCTACCCAAGAGTGGGGGTGCTGCAGAGACAGGCCAGAGAGGGGCCTGGACAGAAGAGTAGGTTCACTGAGGGGGTGGGAGCCTCCCCTGGCTGGGTTGGCAACAGGTTGGAGGAGCAGAGGCTGTTGTGGCCCCCGGAGGAGACACACAATCCTCCATTGAACCCTCATACCTGAGAGGCCCTGGCACTCTGGAAGGGGCTCCTTGGCTTGGGAGGGCACTGGCTACAAGCACCCTCCCAGGTTCACCTTCCCATGGGGCCTGCTTCCAGCTGATATCCCTCCTCTCTCCACACCTCCTACTGCAGCCCACTTTTTCTTCCCACAGTCCTGTGAGCATCTAGTAACAGGGGCCCAGTGACCAGTGGGTATGTTTGAGTTGCTGGTGGCCGAGCACTTTCCTTGCCCTGTTGACCCAGGACCCTGATGTGAGGGAGCCAGAGTGAGGGAACAAGTATGTGACCCTGGCCTGCAGTTCTAGAAGGGGTACAGGTCCTGCTAGGGCCTGGCAGGAATAGAGATAGAGTTCTGGGGACTTCAGAGACATAGTCAAGCCCAGAACCCTCGACTCCCATGCCCCCCATCCCACCCCAGTTTTGTAGCATCCCTACACCTCTGCTCTGCCATGGCCTGAACCAGGGTCGTAAGCCTTCCCTCTCTGGCTCAACAACCTCGCTTTGTACTTCCCCTGCACATGGAATCTCCTGAGACTGTCCGGTTCTCATCCCTGGACAAGTACCTGGATCCTTTTTCTGCCCTGCACTGTCAGCTCTCTGCGGGTAGGACCACATCTCTGCCCTCTCCACATTTTTTGGTGCCCCATGGGTCCCCTCCCTCACATAGGCCACTGGGCCTTTGAGCTGCCCCAGAAAGGGCTGCCAGGAAACAGAGGCTTCCACCAGCCCTGCAAACTGAAGCACACTGGGATATGAAGTGGTGGTGGGGAGGGGGAGATAGTCCCAGAGTGATCAGTGAGCTGTGAGGTGGTGATGGGCCACGAAGCAGGTCAGGAGGACAGAGGGAAATCATGAAGATGAATGAGAGAGGGGGGGGGAGGTGAATGAATTAGAGAGAATAAGAGAATATGGGGCATGCAGCTGTCAGGAATCATAGATGTACCAGGCTTTCAGCCAGTGCGCGCGCACGCACACACGCACACACGCACACACACACACACACACGGCATAGCACAAACCCACACAAACATGCAGCCAGGCAGATGATGCAACAGAGCCTCCAACACCATCTTATACACACACACACACACACACACACACACACACACACACACACACGAGGTGGTACACATACAACTGCCCAACCTAGTCCTACTTACCCACAAGGGCCAACAGGACCAGGCCTCCAGCCTGGTCTTTCACACCCCCCCACACTGGGCCTGTGCTATACACATCCATTCCCAGACCCAGTGGCACCTACACTCAGGCCTTGGCAGGGCCGTTCTTCTACCTCTATTCAGCTGCTCCCCCCACCTCCCACAAGACTTTGCTTCCAGAAGAAATCATTTTACAGTTTCCCCAAGTGACGGGCAGTTGGAACCATGCACAAGACACCAAAAATAATGGACAGCCCAGCACCAAGGTATAACCTGAGGCTCTCCTTGAATTTTCATTGAGTAAAATAGAAGTGGTTTTATTTATCATCATGTATCCAGGAACAGAGAAATCCTCCATGACATGGTGGGGCTTGTCGTCTATAATCCTGTGCTGGTGGAACTTACTTTTCTGATCATTTTTTAAAAAAAGAATAGTTTATTGATTTTTAGAGGGAGAGGAAGGGAGCGGGAGAGAGCAACATCTATGTGAGAGCACAACATCCATCAGCTGCCTCCTGCATGCCCCCTACCCGGGATGCAGTCCACAACTCAGGCATGTGCCCTTGACCAAGAATGGAACCAGCAACCTTCTGGTGCATGGGACGATGCCCAACCAACTAAGCCACACCCGCCAGGGCGAGCATGTTTTGAACTTACAATACAGGTGTTTTTTTAATTGTTAAAAAAATCCTACCTTTTCCAGAGGCTTTCCCCGACCACCCTGCTGCAGAGCCCTCATCCCTACTCTACTCTGCCTTTTCTCCAAGGTTCATAGCTTTCTCCTGCTCTCCCTAGACCAGGGGTGGGCAAACTTTTTGACTCGAGGGCCACAATGGGTTCTTAAACTGGACCGGAGGGCCGGAACAAAAGCATGGATGGAGTGTTTGTGTGAACTAATATAAATTCGAAGTAAAGGAGCGGAGGGGAGAGCAAGAGAACCGGATAGAACAGCCGGATCCGGCCCGCGGGCCGTAGTTTGCCCACGGCTGCCCTAGACTAAGAGTTTGCTCACTGTTCATACTCCACCCCTTCTCTAGTGGAGCATCAGCTGCACAAGGAGAGGGACTTGGTCCATTTTATTAACTGCTGTGCTCCTGGAGCCTAGAAGAGACATAGCACACAGGGGCCAAAACTTGTTTCCTGAATTGTTGAAGTGGATACATAGGCACAGCTGACCCATTGGTCCCACTTTCTCTCCTTTTCACTGATACACACACACTTGCACACACACATGTGACTCCCTCACAAGTGATATACTTCGTTAGTGAGGGAGCCCAGTTCCTCCTCCAGGGAGTCCAAACCTGCCTCTGAGAGAAAGGGAAGAGGGGGGGTGAGAGAACACAGAGGAAGAGGTGGAATGGGCCTGATGTGGATCGCATGGAGGGAGAAAGACTGAGAATGAGAGAGTTCAAGGAGGTGTGTAGTGGTATGTGTACTAGTACTAGCATGCGCACATACACACATGTACACACACACACACATACACACACACGGCATGGGGGGATGAGGGATGGGATTCTGCAGCTGGGGCAGCAGTTAAGTCAATGGTGCAGATGTCCAAGCAGCGATGATAAAAAGGCTGGTACCTGCTCGTTGGGACGGGGCAGGAGCAGGGCTTAGAGTGATCACAATAACTGGATGGGGAAAAGGAAGAAAAAAAAACACAACACGACGATAAATCACAACAGAAACAACCGATTTGTCCAAAAGAAAAGAAATCAAATCATAATGAGGAGGAGGGGGAGGTGCAAGGCACCAAACTGCAGAGATGGGTAGAAACTGACAGATGGGCGGACTGGAAGGATGGGATGGAGCTGACACAGACACAGATGCCTAGAGTGGGGCTCCTCAAGGGCCTGCCCCCTTGGGCCTCGCTGTGCCTCATTCTGCAACTGGGACAGCCATCCCCATAGGAACCTCAGGCCCCATACCCAACTCTGTCTTGTTCATGCTGGGGGGCCGGGGTGGGGGGCGTGCAGCACTGCAGAATCCAGCATGGACCCTCCAGTCCTGGCTGGGCTTCCTGCCTCAGGCCAGGGAGTGTCTATAAATGCCAGCATCGCAGCTTCAAGGCTTTCTCTGGGCCCCAGGAGATCCTCTCATGGAGGAACCCAAGCTGACCCAGGAAGGGAGGGATGGGGAGTGGGCCCTACACAGGGACTGGGCTGGGTTTCAGGCTGTGAAGGTCAGGCTGGGTGTGTAGCGGGTAGTTGGGAGTACCCAGATATAGGTTGTCTTCCTCCTCCTGTCAGGATGATGCCATGGGAGCTACATAAGCTACAAGGGTCATATCAAAGAGGACATTAAAGAAGACAAAGACACAGAAAACGTTGTGGGGTGCTGTTCATTAGGGAAATCTGATGGCCTCCAGCTGCGAGAGGATTTGAGGAGGGGTTCTGTGGGACATAACAAGACTAAATGTAATCATGGTGATTCCGGGGCAGGTGGGGGTATTGGAGGGACAACTCTTGATTCCAGATGACAAGATGCCAGGAAGGTAGGCATTGAGATGGTGAAATCAGAGGAGAGGTATATGAGTGCTGTGATGCTAGATATTACCATATTGGCCTCGGGTGTCCCCAGGCCAGGTCGGTATCGGTGTGTGGAGAAGAAGTCATTGAGCCCAAATGACAAAGTCCTCAGACTGGAGGTTGGGTGTGTATTTTTGAGAAGCTAGACACAGTCACCAAGATGGTGGTAGTGAAACTGGTCAGAGGAGTATGCAAGGGCCTGGTATATGTGTAGGGGGCTGCTGAGCCCAATGACAAAGTCCGACTGGGGAGAAGGGATCCCCAGTCACAGGGAGGGAGTGGGAGAATCATCAGGTCAGAGGAAAAAGGGGGGTTATATGTGCTCAAGTGACTTCAGGTGTCCCCAGGCCAGGTGTGAGTATGTGAGTGGATCCCCCCCTTGAAGCCGATGACAAGGACCCAGGAGTGGAGTGGGAATAGGGTTCTCTTAACAGTTACTGAGATGGAGGGAGTGGAACCACCTGGTCAAAAGGGATGAGTGCGAGTTTGCTGGGGACCTGGATGTAGTCACAGTCGCATGGGGTAGAGGAAGCACGGCTCACAGTAGGTGACGGAGGCTCCGCAGATCACGGTGATGGGGGCAGGTCATCCGGTGGGGTAACATCACCTGGAGCCGGGTAACTAGCCTCTCAGGCCCCATAAAGGTGAATTCCCCCAGGCTGGGGGAGGACCGTCCGGGAGCACGCCAGCCCCTAGGCGCGGGGTCACCGTGACCCTCTCCACGCGAGCAGACAGCTGGGGGAGCAGTGAGGAGAAGCGAGCGCGCTCCGGAAGAGGAGGCGGGGCCTAGAGACGTGGGCGGGGCCTCCCGCAGAGCGCGCCCCGCCCCCGCCCGCCCCCTCCCCCACGCCGCTGTGCTTACTGGGCCTGGGCCGCTGGGGGCTGATATCCAGGTTGAGGTCGATCCTCCGACGGGCCTCGCGGTTCTCCTGCTTCAGTTTTGCTTCCAGGCGGGACAACTTCTGCTCCAGGGAGGACGCCGCCATCTTCCCCGCCGCCGCCGCCGCGCACCGCCGGCCGCCCGGCCGCCCGTCAGCCCGGCAGACAAACACCGCACTGCGCCTGCGTTTGGGTGACCCCGCCGAGCCGCCGTCTCGTCCCGCTTAGCGCATGCCCGCGGTTCCCTCGTGCGGAGCTCCGCGCGTGCGTGCGGCGTCCCAGCCGAAGAGATGACGCCACCTAGAGCTTGCGGCTGGCAATGTGCAAGCCTCCCGCCAAGAAGCTCTTGTGCGAATTCCCGAGCGCTCTGTTGAGCCGCGCTGTATGGAAACCACGTTCCGCATTCTGCAAGAGCGAAGGGGTGGGGGTGGGGGCGGGGGGAGGAGAGGAGCGACGCGCGAGCGTACACCGGAGACTAGGGCTGCTGTGTAGGCTCTGGCTCTGGCGTTGTCGCGGGTGGTCACCACGGCTGTGTCCTTAGTATTCGCTGTTTCTGGCTGGGCCATTTCTGACACCCATGCCCTCTCAGAACTCCTTTCTCACTTCGGACAGATTTCATTATGATCCGTTATGCATAATTGCTGCCTCCTCATAATTAGGCAGCCGTGGGAAGCCCCTTCCATTTCAGCAAGCTCAGGATTGGCCAAAGGCAGGAGGAAGAGGCGAGGGTAGGAAGAGATGGGGGCCCTCCGAACCCAGCGGCGTGACCCCTGACCTTGGCGACGGGGCCAAAGTCAAGGCTAGAGTTCCAGGTCAGATTAGCCTGGGACGTTTTAAGACTTTCCCCCATCTGTCCGGCCCCCAGAATGTGAGCCCTACTCCTTACAATGCAGAAGACTGGCTCTGGGGTTAGGTGCCTCTGCCTGGGTGTCCTTGCAGCCTAAAGATTCCTTTAACTGGTCTGAAGGTGCTGGGAAAATGTCCCCATCTGAAATTCTGGGTCCCTGGAGAGTAGCTTGTCTTTGTTCTAGGGGCCAGGAAGAAAATTGGATTTAGCAGATACCTAGGAGGTGGTTGAGCCCAGGAGGTCAGGGTCAGGCAGGCTGCGCCAAGTGCTCTCTGCTGGTCCAGCCAAGGGGACCCCTCTGGTGATGACTGACAGGTGAAGCAGATATAGAAGTATAGAGTCAGCCCTGGCCAGGTAGCTCGGTTAGAGCATCTTCCTGATACACCAAGGTTGTGGGTTCCATCTCCAGTCAGGGCACATACAAGAAGCAAACAATGAACACATAAAAGGGCGAAACAGTAAAAAGTGATGTTTCTCTCTCTCTCTCTTAATAAATAAAAATTTTTAAAAAGTATAGTCAGGAGAATAACAGGGAAGGTATAAGAAGAGGGGTTCTCCAGGAAAAAAGCTAGACAGGAGATGCAACCTAATTTCTCTCGATTACCTGAGGTCTCCAGGACAGGGACACATACTCTTTATTGTGGCACTGTGGCTACTGGCCTATAATTGGTCTCGTGAAATGGCTTAGACAACAGGGGTGGACACAGGAAATCAGAATGATAGTTCTGATAATTAGTATTATTTATTTTTTAAAATGTACCCTCCACAGCACATGTTCTTAACCTGGGGTCTACATCCTTAGGACAGCCATGAATAGTCCTTGGGGAGTTGACGGCATTTGTTGACTGCCTGAAATTGTTTGCAGAATTGTGCATGAATGTGTACACAGGCATTTTCCTGAGGAAGGAGGTGCCCAGCTTTCATCAGATTCTCAAAGGGTCTAGGGACCTACAAAGGGTTCAGAACTCCTGCTCTAGATATCTCCACTGTAGGTCAGCATTTCCCAACACACCGCTTTAGGACCACATGCATCAGGGTTACCTGGAGCGCTTATTGACAGGCAAGTTCCTGGCCTCGAGCCAAAGCTCCTGAGTCAGTCTTTCAGGGGTGGGACCTGTGATGTTTTCTGGGAATGTTGATTTTGATACCTTGCCAAATAAGAGAATTAACATCAAGTCAGGGCAGTGTGTGCTGGTCCCTTGTGTCTGTGACACCTTCCTGGGAGAGAACCCCAGATGTAAGCTTTGGTAGGGGGGAGAAGATTGAAATCCTATCGGAATGTGTCCTCACCCCCTTTTGTGGCACTGACTGGGCTAGAATGTCCAGGGGGAGGGCAGCAGTTCTGGCCCAGGGCTGAGGCAGGCCAGCCAGCCAAGACAGAGATGTGATTTTGGTCTGAGAATCTAAGACTGAGTTAATCTCTCCATAACATTCCACCCCAAATCCACAGCCTCTCGTCTCCCCCGATAAACCAGTCCCAGGATCTTGCCTGGGCCCCATGGCTGACATGTCTGCTCCTCCTCTCCTCACCTGGCCACCTCAGTGGTAGAGATTTTGGTACGGAAGCATCCAGAAAGCCTCTACTGCAACCTGCCCCTCCCTGGCTTTATTCCTCTTCCATCTTCTCTCGAACCTCTGCTGGCAGGCCCTCATAAAGGTTGTTCTCCACCAGAAGCCCAGCCTTCTTTAGCCCTCTACAGTTACCCAGTTCTTCTGGCAGAGCCTCCAACCTGTTGCCCTTGAGCTCCAGGCGGTTGAGGGACCTGAGGGCCCCTACCTGGGGAGACAGCTGAGTCAGTTGGTTGTAGCCCAGGAGTAACGTCCGAAGCTTACAGCAGAAGAAGATCTCATCAGGCAGGGTCTCCAGGGCATTGTAAGAGAGAGCCAGGTGTTGCAGGTTCTGGAGGAGACCCAGCTCAGGTGGCAGGGAGTGTAACCCATTGTGGGCAACATCCAGCAGGCGGAGGCCAGAGCACATGCCCAGTTGGGTGGGCAGGGCCTCCAGCTTGTTGTGGCTGAGGTAGAGCTGCTCAAGGACCCGCAGCTTACGCACATGTTCGGGGATGTAGGCGATCTGGTTGTGCCATAGCCTGAGCGTGACCAGCTTGCGACAGTGCTGGAAGCTGAGGATCTCCTCAATGGACCGCAGGTGGTTGTCCTTAAGGTCAAGTTCCTGCAGTGCACCTAGGCTAAAGACTGCATGGGGGATGCGCTCCAGCCCGCAGGCCACCAGCTCCAGCTCCCGAAGCACTGTGAGCTTCTTGAGGCTATTAAGGGCCAGCAGGCGGGCCCCATCATTGTGCAGGCTAAGCCGCTGCAAGTGACCAGCCACATCGGTCACGCTGGCTGGGACCTTGCCGGCATTGCTCCAAAGAGATAGCACCTTGAGCTGCTTCAGCTCTCGGAGGCTCTCAAGGGTAGCTGCCTGAGCTAGCTCTGGGGGAAATAGCCCCTCTAGGTGCAGCTCTTCCAGGCTACGCAGCCCAAACACCCAGAGAGGCACCTCGCGGAGCTCCTCACACTTGATACGGATGACCTTCAGGCGGTCCCGCAGAAAGATCTGCAAGGAAAAGGGTAGCCTGGCAGGAGAGTGGATCAGGCTGAGTTCCTGCAGGTGCACCAGCTGTGACAGGCCTGGGGGGAAAGTGATATCAGAGATGGCCTCCAGGCGGAGTGCCTCGACTTCACGGAGCTCAAAGACGGTATCAGGCAGTCCTGGGAGCATGCAGAGTGCCAGCTCCAGCCGGCCCTTGGTGTTGCGCTGTAGCTTCTGCCGAAGTTTCTCAGGCGTCCACTCGTGGTTGAGGTTGAGCTGCTTCAGGCGGCTCTCACTGACCTCAGAGAGGAAGACAGCGAAGCGCTTGGAGTACAGCGGGTCATACTGGTCGATGAGGTGCAGCATGAAGGCAAAGTCATTCTTGACATCGGGAATGTCACCCATGCCAGTCTCCTCCCGCACAGAATGGAAGGAGTACTCCTTGAGGGGTCGGTGGAAGAGCCAATAGAGTGTATAGAGGCAGGTGATCCCATAGACACACACAAAGGAGATATAGCAGCAAGCCAGCTTGGAGAAGAGGTGGGCCTTGGTGTGGTTGCAGCAGAAGCTGGCATAGCCCGTGAATCTGGAAGTCTCCACTGTGCAGGCCACCACGAAGCTTATCTTCTCCACATAGATGAGGTTGTAGACCAGGATGGCAAAGAACTTGCAGACTTTGAGCACCATCTGCCTGATGTACATGGTGTATAAAATGTCCCCCTCTTCCACATGCACACGGAACTTCTTGACCTTCTCAAACAGGGCTTTGGCCTGTTCCCCCTCCTTCTTGTCCAACAGGGTAACAGCTGGTGGCTCAGTCACCACCTTCTCAGGCTCTGTCAGCACCTTCTCTTTTTCACCCTCCCCCACCTTTCCTGGCCCTGCCTCAGCAGCCACAGTTGCTGTTGCCTGTCCAGTGGCATGGCCCTTACGGTTCTCCCCCGAGACCTCAGACAAAGCCCGTGTGGTCCATGGTGAGTCGAAACACTTGCCCAGGATGGAGGTGAAGTGTTCGATCTTGGAGCTTGTGCCAGGGAACTTGAACCAGAAGCTGGTGCAGACCATAAAGATGAGTGTGTGAATGACAACCAGGTAGGGAAAGTACTTGGGGTACCAATGAAGGGCCTTCTCATAGCAGAGCTGGTTAATGAAGCTGTACTGCTGCAGGTCCAGGTTATTTTTGAGGCCGCTCACTTCCTGGAGACCCTCCATCTGTTCAGGGACCCCCTGCAACAACAGTTGCTGACATGGGGCCTCAGATAAGTTCTCCCGGGGTTCATGACTGGGTAGACAGATGATCTTGTCCTGTGTCACCTATGGAATAGGGAAGAGGGTGAAAGAGGGTGAGGGATCTGGGAAATTGGGAGAGAAGTAGGCTGAGGTGGAAGGCCCTAATCCCCAATTATCCCCAGCTGGCTTTAGAAGAGTCACTAAATCTGAGCATCAGTCTGTCTGAAAAAAAGAGTTAGGTTGAATTGTGTCCTCCAGAAAGATGTTGGAGCCCTAATCCCCAATACCCATGAATGTGGCAGTGTTTCCAGAGCAGATGGAGTCAAGATGAGGTCATCAGGGTGGGCCCTCAACCAATGTGACTGCCTTTATTGATTGATTGATTGATTGATTGATTAAAAATGTACTTTTATTGATTTCAGAGAGGAAGAGAGAGAAACATCAATTTTGAGAGAGAATTATTGATTGGCTGCCTCCTGCATGCCTCACACTGGGGATTGGGCCCACAACCTGGGCATGTGCCCTGACTGGGAAACTGTGACCTCCTGGTTCGTAGGTCGATGCTCAACCACTGAGCCATGCCAGCCGGGCTGACTGTGTCCTTTTAAAAAGGGGGAATCTGGACATGGACACACACACATAGAGGGAAGATGCTATGAAGATAGAGGGAGAATATAATCTATAAATTAAGCCACCAGAACCTAGGAAAGAGGCATGGGACATATTCTCTCTGACAGCCCTGGAAAGAAACGAACCATGTTAACACTTTGATTTCAGACTTCTAGTCTTAAGAACTGTAAGATAAAAAATGTCTGTTTAAGCTACCCAGTTCATGATAGTTTGTTATGTCAGCCCTAGCAAATTAATAAGGTAACTGCAGTTCTTACTAGGTTCTAGGGACAAAAGTATTATAAAAATATGGACTACCACAGCTATGTGCAGGACTTTGGTGCTGCTGCCAGTGATGGAGAAAATGGGAAGGCTTCAGAATTGGTCTGTGAGTATAGGGGGCTCTGGTTTCCCCTTCCTTGGATAAGAGGAAGATTTCCAAAATTCCCCAGGCCACACCCTCTAAAGCCCCACCCCCATATAGACTCCTCTCCTACCCCTCATTCAGGTCCCGCCCTGCCCCTCCCCTTACCTGGAGGGTGCAGCCAAAGACCCCGATCATGAGCATAGCCACTGTGAGGTATTCGGCCAGTACGTCCCACCAGGGTTTGAGCAACTTGAAGGCAGGCTGCTGCTCTGAGAACTGCTTGAACTCGGCCAGTGGAATCATCCTGCCTATGAGAGAGGAGGAAGTGTGGTGTGGAGACCTCAGGCAGTGGCACCTGCTGGTGGGGCCCCCTAGGAGCCAGCCGCTGCTGCTCCGGATTTGCGCTCCACCCTGCCGAAATCTGGCAGAACCCAGGAGCTGTGTGTTCCCTTTCCCTCTCCCCCAGACCTCACCTCCTTCCTGGAGCCAAGCGACTAATGTTCTCACGACTTCTGCTCCCTGGGACCTCTGCGCCAATCTGAACCTGCCTGCCCTCTCAGGGCTCAGGAAGGGCTGTTCCAGCGCCGCTGTCCCCCAGCTAGCCCGTGTATCCTTCTTTCAGAATCAGGGCATCTCCTACCCTTAACTATGATATGAGCCAGGCAAAATTCTTCTGCTGCTCTTTTGACTCCAGATACTGGGTGTCTGAGTGTCAGGACTGGCTCTCCACCACTGGACCAGAGGATGGCTCAAGGCTCGGGACTTCCGGGGTGTGGGCCCTGCCACCCCCTTGAGGGGAGCTCGGGGCACCACCTCCAAACTCCAACCGGAAAAGCCGGCTGGAGCCTGGCTCCGATTACAGGCCCAGGGACAGGGAGTGGCAAAACTGAAGGCTGGTCAGCCCTCGGGGTGTGTGGCTAGGACACCTGGGTTTCTAGAGGGACTAGTACCCAGAATCTGAGGCAGAAAAAGACACTTAGGCGCTGAAAGTGTAGGGCAGGGGGTGCCAGGGTGAGTGAGGCTGTGGCAGAGGATCAGGAAATGAAAAACTCAGGGAGAGAGCCAGTGTGACATCTACGACTGAGACAGGACTGGGCGGCCAGCCCACTGCCTGGCCCTGGTTTTCATTTTAGACCAAGGTATCCTTATTCCAGATACAGATGGCCAGGTGCAAATCACACAAAGGCCACAAGCCTGGACCAGGAGCCCCCCTCTTCTCTCCCTGAGGCTGGAGGTGGGAGGAGAGGGCGGTAGCAAGGCTGCCACTGCCTCTGAGGGGGCTCCTAGGCCACCCACCTCTTCCAGCATCCATGGTTCCCAATATATAGGCCTCATTTTCTCCCAAAGGGTTCCTGGAGCCTGCTCTCCTCATCCTGACAGCCTCACTGGTGCAGGCTGGGTGAGGAAGGGAGCATCTGGGCCACCAGCTAGTCCTCCAGCCCTTCACTCATCTTCAGGGGGAACCTGACCCAGTCCCACACCTGCACCAAAGGCTCTGACACCTCCACACCTCCCTTTCCCATCCCCTCATCCCTTGAAAGCCTTGGGGATTTAGTGGGTGGGGATAGAGGATGCAGGCCCCACCCACTTAATCCCATCAGAGGCTCTCACCACTGTACCAAGATGGGGCTAGGCTAGCAATATGGGTACATGTCTGCTCACACCCAGACTCCTGGGCTCCCTGACTCAGGCCCTGATTCACCCAGCACCAGGCATACGCAAGGAGGTACACAAAGAACACAAGATCCCTTATGCAATGGCTCATTCCTCATACTCAGTTTCATACCATCCTAAACAAAAAGCCAAGTAAAAATGCCCCAGTGCATCCCAGTCTTGGTCACCAGGGAATCTGATAGAAACACACCCAGGGCATCTTAACAGCCCCAAGTGCCCAAAAGTACATTGCAGCCACCAAAAGGGTCACTTGTGGGCATCTTGAAGTGTGCACATTTGTGCATGTGGGCATAAGTGCACTAACACTGAGCTGAGGGTAGACCTGGGAACAGGGGGACACCACACATCCTTTTCCAGTCCCTGCCACCATGGTTCCCCCTGCCCTGGCTACCTGTCCCTATAAGAGACACTGCTCAGTTGCTTAACTTAAGAACAGTAACTCTGGGGGCTGCAGCAGGGGAATTCCTACCTGAGTTCCTGCTACATTTCAGGATCCATCTCACAATGGTGGAAGTTCACTTCTGGAGTCCACAATCAAAGGCAAAAAGGCAGAGACCCCTAAGGTCCCCAGCAGATGGCTGAGTGGTTCCCATGTAACAAGGTGCATATACAACACCATCAGAGGCAGACACGAGGGGTTATCATTATGTGTCTCCATGACTCAGACTTGATTGTTGGAACCTGCCATTAAGCTTCCACAGACACAAGCCCCCCCCCCCTTTGTCTGAGTAGGGCTAGTGGGAGGGTCCAGAGAAAAGGACTTTCGGGATGGGGGAAACCCTAAGAAAAACAACAATGGGGCCACACACACAACTTACAGCCACCATGTCTCAGTGAGCATGGGTGTTGAACTCTCTTTTTCCAGCCTCAAAGTTTTCACAGCTCAAGTTTTCTCAAGTTTTTACAGCTCAAATGATTGCATCCATTCTGTTCCATTTTGAGAGAAAAACCTCTGGCAGAGACTAGTATCTTTACCAAAAGAACCCCAGTAGGGGAATATGGAGGTGAGATGGTGGGATGGCTGCTCTGCATGCCAGATTGAAGAAGGGGTCTCTGTCAGCCTAGGATAGGTACATGCCCCCTACCCAGTCTTAGCTCCACCCATCTACACCTGACCCTTGCTTCTCCTCTCTTTGGCTCTCCCAACCCCCTGCCTCCAAAAACATGGTGGTGGTGAGGACTCCTGATCTAGCCCCTGTCCCCACCCTCAGTCCATGCTGAGAGTAAAGGAAGACACAGCAGCAGTTGTCAGCGCTGAAACGGGCCTTGGAGGGCACAAGGTCCAACCTTTTGACTTTTACATAAGGGAGAAACTGAGGCCTTGGTGGGGGAGGATGGGGCTTAGTAGCACATGGCAGGGGGCACACCTGGGAACTCACAACTGAGTACTTTTCCAAGGTGCCCTGCCAGGACTTGGGGGTCTAGGGAATCTTGAGATTCAAGAGTCCCAGAAGGGGCAGCCTGGTGAAGACCCCAAGTGGTGTTTCTGGGGCCTTATGGAGCTCAGAGATGAGTTGCCGCTGTTGTCTCAGAGGTCAAGGAGAGGGAAACATCATGAAGAACCCCCACCCCCCACCCCCGCCAGGTTGCCCACAGCCTGTTGATCTTCACTCTGTCCTTGGCCAGGCCTCCCTGCCCTCCTGCCCTGCACCCTTGGCCTGAGCAGGGCCTAGCCTCTTTCTGCCCCCACCTTTCCTCAGCTGCCCTGTGCCCCAGGCGGTGGCGGTGGGCTCAGGCCACTGTGCCAGCCATATTTGGGCCAGTCCTCCTGTGGGCCCGACCCCCACCCAGCAACCTGGTTCCCACCGTTGGAGAGAGCCACCTACTCACCGCTCAGGGTGGAGCTGGGCCCAACTCCTTGGTCCCTGCTCCGGCAGAGTTAGTTCCCGGGCCAGGCTGGGTGAATCAGGGCGGGCGGGACCGTAACCAGGAGCCGCCCCGCCCCGCCCACCTGACGTCTCAGCCCTGCCTCCCTCCGGGTGCTTCCAGGTGGCCCCTGACTCCTGGCGCCGGGATCGCAGAAAAGGGTGACCTGCTCTCCCCAAGGTGGTCCAGCGGCCGGCCTTAGGAGCAGGGGCCCTGACCTCTGGGCTCGGCTGCCATTGGCTTGGACCTGGCCTGAGGCATACTGATGAGGATCGAGGCATTGCACACCCGCGGGGCGCTCTCCTTAGAGCCAAGCTGTACAGATGGAGTCAGAAAACGAGAAGGGGTCTCCTCCTTCGCCCACCCCAGGGTGCAGCCACCTGGCTTTGAGGCCCAACCAAGGAACCAGTGATCAAGGTCCAGAGAAGAGAAAGGGGGTTCCCCATTCCTGCTCTGACCATCCAGTCAGGGAGCCAAGTAGAGTGGGGGTGCTTACATGTCTGACCCTGCCCAGCCTTGAGGTTGGCCCTCCACTGGGGTAAGACAGGGAGCACACGGTTGCCAGGTCCTTGGGTGGTCCATGGAGAGGTGCAGGGGTCAGAGGGCTCTGGGAGCTGGTGCTAGAGTCCAGCCTGGGCAGCCAGCTTCTAGAAAGATGACTCGGTCTCCCCATGCCCACCCTTTCCTTCCCACAGGGAGGCCTGGGTTGGGTCTTAGACTAGCCAATTGCCCAATTCAGCCTGGGGGTATAGGCAGTTGAACCTTGATTTGCTTTGACTACAAAACAAGGAAGGGAATCTAGATTAGAATGGGGAGTGGTCTAACTTGGGACAAAGAAGCCCGAGTTCACCACATTAGAGGCTACCTGAGACCCTGAAACCTTGAAGGCTGGGACTCCCTTAGCTTAGATTCCTCTGTGAAACCCTGTACTGCATTCCACCCTCTGGCACTCCACTTCTGTTAAGTCTTGGTCTCCCTCTGAGGAGCCATTTGAGACTAAGTACTTTCTCCCTCTTCTTCAGTGGCCTCTTCTTGCCTCCTGAGAAGCTCCTTGACATCCATTCCCTGGGGTTTGTTCCCAGCTTTGTTCTGGAATAAGCATCCAGCTTGGCACACTTATGCAAGAGTCTGAGGTCACTGGGCTGGAAGCCCCATTAGCTCCAGGCAGAGGTCTCTTCTGTTCCCTTCAGTGTCCCCAGCACTTGGAATGGTGCCAGGCACACAGTGGTGAGCATTCAGTTAATGATGAGTGGGTGGACGATTGAGCTGTTATCTTAATTCGGGCTCTTCTATTTGCAGACTGTGAGACAAGGTATTGGATGTAAATAGCTTATCTGAGAAGTGATCCCAACAAGCACTAATGGTGAGACAGTGGGGAGATGAAAGTGGGAAGGGAGGGAAGCCAGGAAGCTTTAATGAGGGTACATCAATGAGGGTGAATGAGTTGACACTGTGGGCAACCAGGGCTCCATTCTTCTGGGGAACTCTGGGAGATGGTGGAAGACACCTCCCAGTTGTCGGAGTTGAAGTACTAATAGACCAGATCCTGCTTGTCTTGGCTGAGGGCTGCTCTGCAGAAGGGAAATGGAGGGGCATTAATTCCCTGGTACTTTGACTTTCCTGGCATGTGGGAACCATGGGTGCTCAGGAGATACGGAGGGGGCTTTAGGCCACCTGCCACACAGATCGACACTTGAGTGGAATGGATGGATTATAGGACACACATACAATCTTTCCAGTTGTTCTCCAGAAAGACTACTCACTTTATGTTCCCATTGGGAATGGATGAATTTTCCTACATCAATAACACCCAACTTAAAAAAAAAAAAAAAGGTGATAACAGAACTTACCATCTTAACTATTTTTAAGTGTACAGTTCAATGGCATTAAGTACATTCACAGTGTTCTGCAAACATCCCCACCATCCATTTCTAAAACTTTCTCATCTTCTCAAACTGAAACTCTGTCCCCATTAAACACTTACTCCTTTTCCCCCTCCCCCAGGCCCTGGCACCCACCATCTACTTTCTGCCTCTGTGGATCTGACTCCTCTAGGGACCTCATATAAGTGGAATCATACAGTACTTGTTCTTTTGTGACTGGCTTATTTCACTGAGCATAATATCTTCAAGTTTCATCCATATTTTAGTCTGTGTCAGAATATCCTTCCTTTTTATGGCTAAATAATCTTCCATTGTATGGATGGACCACATTTTGTTTAACCATTCACCATCGAAATACCCTTGGGTTGCTTCCATCTTTTGCCCATTGTGAATAATTAAACACAAGTGTGTAAATATCTCTTGGAGTTCCTGCTTTCAATTCTTTTGGGTGGAATTGACGGATCATATGGAAATTCTCTGTTTAATTTTTTGAGGACCATCTATACTGTCTTTCACAACAGCTGCATCATTTTGCATTTTCACCAACCGTACCCATGATTGCCCATTTCTCCACATTTTCACCAACACTTGTACTTAATACCCAGCTTCTAAGGTTTTGTGAACCTGAGGTAGTTAGCTATTTGTGCTTAACAAATTACCCCCCACAAACCTAGCAGCTTAAAACAAGCATTCACTGTCTCACAGTTTCTGAGGGTCAGGAATCTGAGAGTGGCTACATAGGGTGGTCCAACAGTCTCCCTCCCCCACCAGCTCCCAGCAACTACTGTTTTGTTTTCTGTCACTATAGATTAGCTTTCATTTTCCAGAATGTTCTGTAAATGGAATTATACAGTGAAGCCTGTGTGTGTGTGTGGCTTCTTTTCGTCAGCAGAATGTTTTTGAGATTTGCCCCTATGTATTTTGAATGTCTTGGTAGTTGTTTTCTTATTTATTTATTTATTTTTATCGCTGAAGAGTATTCCATTATAGGGATTTTAGGTTATGTTTTGGTTTGTGTAATCCATCCCCTTGTTGATGGACCAAATTTGGGAAATGGTCTTATATGAGGGCAGAATCCAGATCTCAATGAAATGCAGGATGGAGTCAGTTTAGCCTTGGAGGGACCCTTGTGTTATGCCCAGATTTCGTGATCCCCAAAGACCACCAGGGAGCCGAGTCCAATGCAAAAGCAAAGAGCCTTTAATCGAGCTAGCTGGAGCTCCCCGTCCACCATACTCGCCGATGCAGCGGCAGGAGGCACAGAGAGAGCTCCAGGCCCCAGATGCGCTGATTTATAGGGGGCCTGGGAGAAGTAGGAGGGGTGAGGTAGTGTGGCCTCCGCTGATTGGTCGGGGTCAGGTTGCACATGGGGGCAGGGTGCGGCTTACTTTCCTCTTGCATTTCTATTGGCTAATTCAAAAGTGTGGGTTGGGCTCTTGGAGAGGTTCTAGGGCGGGAACCTGACTCCACGAGGTGGAGGACATGGAACAAAGGAAACATGGTGTCGGTCTTTCCCCGCCCTTTCACTTGCACCAAAGAAGACAGCAGAGCAGGGCTCTGGGCCGGCAGCTATGACTCAGGAGGGCACTCCTGGTGAATGGGTAATCAGGCAGGCAGGGACCCAGGCTGCTGTACTGCCAGAAGGTATTTACACAAGTGATCCTCAATAGACCTGGGGATGAGGTGAGGCCGAGAATGATCCAATCTAGAGGGCAGTGCTCTGGGGCGGGCGGGGGGGGGGGGTGTGTTTGAGGAGCACCTCTCCCAGGCTGAAGGGAGGGTTCATTGCAAGGATGGGTTCTGAAGATAGGCTTTCACCAGCCAAAGCAGGGTATTCAGTTCTGACCCTGGCTTCTCTCTTTTTTCTTCCATTTCCTGAACCTCAACTGTGAACACAACTATTGAAGCAAGCAAATGCAAACCTCTGCTTCCGGCCAGGCTAAATATGTTTTTATTGATTTTAGAGAGAAAAGGAGGGAAGGGGAGAGAGAAAAACAATGATGAGAGCTCCACCGGTGTGACTCAGTGGTTGAGTGTCAACTTCTGAGCCAGGAGGTTGCGGTTCCATTCCTGGTCAGGGCACGTGTATAGGTTATGGGCTCCATCCCCAGTAGGGGTCATGCAGGAGGTGGACGATCAATGATTCTCTCTCATTATTGATGTTTCTATCCCTCTTTCCCTCTCCCTGCCTCCCTCTGAAATAAAAAACATATTTAAAAAGCAAGAAATATTGATGAGAGAAACATCCATAGGCTGCCTCATGCATGCCCTCTACTGGGGATCAAGCCCACACCTGGGCATATGCCCTGACTGGGAATCAAATCTTCAGTTTCTCAGTGCATTGGACAACGTTCAACCAACTGAGCTACACTGGCCAGGGCAGGCCTGGGGTTCTTTTGTTGGGGTAGAGGATGGTGCCTAGGGCTTCATAAGCTCACTCTTTATTGGTGAATTTAAAGCATGGAAAGAAAAAAAATGACTCAAATGGTCAACCAAAATCTCTAAAACAAAGGACCCTTAGTGGGGAAGACAGCCTGGCTCTTCATCTACTTGTGTTGCTGGCAGTGTGTTTATTGGAAATGGCCATCCTTGAGGTGGCTGCCTCTACAATGAAAGTTTAATCAGGCCCTTGCATTACAAAAAATTTAAAAACCCAACTTTCATGGCTCACATACATCATCTTACCCTCACCCCATGAGAGGTTCACCCTGGTGCCAAGTGCCACCCTTCCTGGTCCTGTGCTTGGAAGCCTCCTAAGTCCCAGGCAATTATGAGCTACTTCTCTAATGCGTGTGTGTGTGTGCGGGGGGGGGGGGGGGGCGCACACAGGCATGTAATGGGGAAAGGAATGGAGCAGAGGGAGCTGGTTCTTTGGGATGGGGCTAAGCATTTGGACAGATCAGGCAAGGGGCAGAAAGCACAGGATGTACATGGGGGAAACATAGAGGTGTGGGAGGGCATGTAGCATCAGTTGGGCAACACAGGACACCTGAGGATGGCCATCTCCCTCTTCATACTCCTATGCCTTCCATGCCACAGTCCCCTACCAAGTTCCTCTACTGAGACCACTTGCACAAGTTGACGAAGTCACCAGAATGATACCTCCTACCAGCTGGGCAACCTGGACAGGATCTTCTCAGCTCCTTCATGTACCTGTTTTGACACCTCATAACCTCCCATAATCTTGACACCCCCCTCCCCCCAAATCCTATCTCTGTCAGGAAGCTTTTACTGACCTGACCTCACTCCTTCATGTGACTTAGGTGGGTGTGGAGGTTGGGGGTGCCTTGTCCTGCAGAAGGCTGGGCCACCTCTCACCATATTCAGTTTCTCTCTCCCTCTTGACCTCCCTTCCTCTCTTCCCCCAAATTCAGGGTTTGTCCCTAAATTCCCAGGGCTGCATTCTCCCAATAGTCCTCTCCACCACCAGGTAGGGATTTTCCTGGGGTCTGGGAAAGCCTTTGGGTATGACAGGGGTGGATGCCTCTAGGGACCCAGGACGGCCTTGCCTCCTAGGTCCCAAAGGCCAGGACAGAGACCAGGGACACTGAACTGCCGGATTGGTCCATGGAGCTGGAGGTGCGGTCAGGCCCCCTGGTTGCCAGGGCCCTGTGCATGTTGTGGTGGGGAGGCCAGATCCGTGACCTCGAGGGATTCCCGCCTCCCTCGCTCATCCCCTCGGGTTCGGTCTCGCGTGCTTCAGCGCCGCGCAGAGTAGCCGCCCCTCCCTCCAATGCGCGCCTCTCCCTAACCCTCGGCGCGCTCCCGCCACCTCCCCGGTCTGGATCTGGCGCGTGCGCCCCTTGTCTTCTGAGCCCCCGGTCGAGGGGCGGGCCCGGCTCCGGGCGCCACCGCCCCGCAGCCCCCTTCCCTCGCTGCCATACAACCCCACCCCAGGCGACCCTGCGTGGATGAGCGGGAGGCCGAATCGGAGGTGAGTGTGGCACTAGCAGGTGGAGTGGGCGGCGCGGACTCAGCCCGGCTGGGCGAGGGCATCTCGCTCGGGACGCGGTTCTTTGTCTCTTCGAGCTGGTGCGCGGGCGGCTGGGGCCGCTCCTCCTCCCGGCAGGTGCTGGCGTCCCTCGAGGCTGGCGAGGGGACCCGGGTTGTGCGCTCCTGTCCCCCCACCCCATCTGGAGCCTGTGGGATCCCCCTGTCCCAGAGGCTGGTCGTCTGGATCCCTAGGGGGCCAGGGGTAGAGGCGTGGATCTCGGGTTCTGAAAGGGAACAGAGACAGGACAAGGGGGATGGGCTGGGGTAGGCAGGGCCCGGAGGAGGGTGATGGGGGTGGGACTTGGGGACAACCTGGAGCAGCCGGGCTGGTGAGTGGGTGATTGGGTGGGAGGGAAGTGGATCGAGGCCGAGGTGTGCGTGCCCGTGGGTGGCGACACTGGGGAAGGGGCAGCGAGGTGCCAGAGCCCATGTTCCTGCAGGCTGCACAATGGTCCAAGCCCTGGGACGCTGTCTTTTCATCAGGTGCGGGATGGACAAGAGAGACAAGGCCAGGGCAGGGGCCGCTGCGCGGACCACGGCTTCTCACCCTCCGGGCCGTCGGAAAACCCCCAGACCCCCAGCGTCTCCTCGACCCCCTCCACCAGTAACCCCCACAGCCCTCAGAGTTCTGGGAGCAGCGGGAGCTGCGGGGCGAGGGCCCCTGGCCGAGCGAGCGGCCGGCATCCGGTCAGCCGCTCTTTCTGAAGCTACACCCGCAGTGGAACCCACGCGGAGCACCAGGACAGGCCCCAGCAACCCAGGTGTCCTAGCCTCTTTCTCCAAATTCGAGCCCATCTCCCTGTACCTCTTTCCTTCTGAGTTATCAGACTTCCTCAGCTTTCTGGAGCACCCTGTTAACTAGGCCTTCTCCTGGCAGCCACAAGGCCCACAGCGACAGGGAGAGGGGAGCGGACCCCTGCCAAGATCCCTGGCCCAGGCTCTATCTCTAGCCCTGGAAGAGCCAGCGGTACCACCAGGTAACTCCCCGCCTCCCCCCCCCCCCCCCACCTTACCTTCCTAGGCAAGGGTCAGTGTCACTCTCTGGAATAATTTTACATACGAATTGGGATGTGGGAACACTTGCAGATGACAGGGTGCAAATTGGGTGAAAGCCATTCTAAGGCTGCAGAGGGTCCATATGCCCCATTTCACAGATGAGGAAGACAATGTGAACTTTGGAGGTCAAAAAGGAAACGGGGGTGGGGTGGGGAGGTGGGCTCTGCCCTGAGCATGCCCTCCCCACCCCCAGGCTAGGCCCTCTTGGGCAGAAAGGACTCCGGCTCCCAGCTGAGGAACCTAGGGGCAGAGGAAAACCCCCAGAAACTCCCAGAATGAGTGCCCTGAGTGTGGAGACACGGAGAGGTATGTGACCTGGGGAGGAGTGGGGCTCCTGGGCAGGGAGGGGGACCAGCCTGCAAGTATCGATGACCCTTTTACCTTCTGCTTTGTCCCTAGACTCTTTCGGTCCTACCCCAGGTGCTCCCTTCCCAGCCATCTCCCATCGGTCTCGGGGTGGGGGTGCTGATGTGGGGCTCCCTCGGGCAGCTTCGAATGCCCAGCCACGACCCCTGGCGGAAGCCCCCAGGAAATCAGCGAGCAATGCCCCAGAGCGCAGCACCGTGGAGCCGAGCCCTGCTGCCAGGAGACGACCCAGCTCCTGCGGGGGCATTCAGAGGCCAGCCTCACGCCCCCTGGGCTCTAGCGCCACCCCTTTGTCCTCCCCAGCTCGCTCCCCGGCCTCGCTGGGTGGGACACCCCGGGCTCTGGGGCATTCCTCGCAGGCCAAGTCGAAAGGGCTGCAGGCTCTGCGTCCCCCACAGGCCGCACCCTCAAGGAAGGGCGCAGCCATCCTGCAGAGCCTTTCTCTTCCTTTGGCCACTTCATCTCCACTGGTTCAGACCGCACAACTGGCACCGCCTATCCTTATCACAGCCACTACTCTGCGGGACACACCCCTTACATCTCCACCCACCACGCCTCCTTCCCAGGCCCCTACGGGTCCTCTGGCCACGCCCTTTCCACTAGCTCCTGCCTCTGCTTCACTCTCTCAGCAGAACCTCCCCTCTCCTCCAGCCACACTCCCTTTGCAAGCTCCACTCATACACCTGAGTGCATCCTTTCCAGAGGCACCCGCCTCTCCCACGGCCACTCTTCTAGCTCCAGTCTCTCCTTCAGGTTCACCCCCTCTGCAGAGTACGTCCCCTACCCAGGTTTCTCCGGCTTTGCCCTCTCTGCCGACTCTCCCCTCTCCCTTGACCACACCTCCTTTGTCAGCTGGTCTGCCACCAGCCACGCCCCCTCTACAAGTCCCTCTTTCTCCCGCTAGGTCTCTGCAGAACTTACCCTCTCCCTTAGCCACAGCCCCTCTGCAGGACTTTTCTGCGCTGACCACTGCCCCACCACTGGCCAGTCCTCTGTCTCCGCCCCATCTTCATCCCTCGGCCTATACACTGGCCACACCTCCTACGCAGGACCCTCTTCTAGCCACATCCCCTCCGCAGGCTCCTCCTTCTTCACTGGCCACGCCCCCAATGCAGACCCCACCTCTGGTCACGTCCCCTCTTCGGGCCGCTACCTCTTTGGTCCTGCCTCTTCTACAGGCCCCACATTTTCTGGGCTCACCAGCTTTGCAAGCCCCTCCCCTGGACACGCCCCCTCCACAGAGTCCATCTTCTCTGGACACACTTTCTCTACAGGTCTCTCCCTTTTCTCAGACCCTGTCCCCTCTACAGGTCTCACTTTCTCTGGCCTCACCACCTTTGCAGGCCATTCCCGTTCCGTCCAATCCTTTCCCAGCTATGGCCCCTGTGCAAACCCAAACTCTGGCCTTGCCTTCTCTGCAAGACCCTCCCGCTCCAATGGCCACGCCCCCTCCTCCGGCTCCACCTTCTCTAGTCTTGTCCCCTCTGCAGGCCCTTCCCTCTCCCGCTGCCTCACCCCCTCTTCAGACACCACGCCGCCCCCCAACCCCGGGTCCCGATGCCCCGATCCCGGGCCCACGGTTGACCCTGGCGCTGGCCTCGGCCCCGCCGCCACCGCCCTCGCGCAGCCCGTCCAGTACTCTGAGCGGCCCGGATCTGGCGGGCCACAGCAGCAGCGCCACAAGCACACCGGAGGAGCTGCGCGGCTACGACAGCGGGCCTGAGGGCGCCGCAGCCTCCCCACCCGCCGACGCGGAGCTCGCCGCCTGCCATCCGGCCGCCTGGAGCCGAGGGCCCGCTCCGCCGCTGGCCGTCCGCGGCACCCCGGGTGAGCAGGCTTTGGGACCTGGCGGAGCTGTGGGAGGGGCAAGGCACTGGAATGTAGATGGGCGGGGTGGAAGGCGAGGCTTCGCAGCTCGGGGCGGGCTGTTGGGTCCGGAGGCGGAGCTGAGGGGCTGGGCGGGGCTTATCGCGCCCTCCGGCTAGTTTGGCTCTTCTTGCTGCAGGAGTGCCCCTGCCTTGGCCTCCCGCTGCTGGGTCTGGCGCTGCTGACGGCCTGTGCACAATCTACGAGGCTGAAAGGCCTGAGTCGGCGACCGCTGCCCAAGGAGCGCTGGATCCAGGGCCTGGACCCGGCGCGGGTGGTGGGAAGGTGGCGGCCGGGACAGGGACGCGGGCGGCCTCGCGCAGCGTGAAGCCAGCGCGCCTGGGCGAGCTGCCACTGGGCGCTCTGCAGGCGAGCGTCGTGCAGCACCTGCTGAGCCGGACGCTGCTGTTAGCGGCGACGGAAGGTGCCACTGGCGACAGCGGCTGTGGCCCCGGAAGCGGTGGGGGTGGTGGCAGCGCGGGCGGCGCCCGGACTGCGCTCAGCGATGCTGAACTGGGTCGCTGGGCCGAACTGTTGTCTCCTCTGGACGAGTCCCGCGCCAGTATCACCTCAGTCACCAGCTTCTCCCCGGACGACGTGGCTTCCCCGCAGGGTGACTGGACCGTGGTGGAGGTGGAGACCTTCCACTGAGTCAGATTCTTTTAACTCCGCCCACCACACTCCATCCCCCCCGCCTTAGCATTCGTCCCTCCCGTTACACCTCTTGGTCTTAGACCCTGGTCCCCTTCTTCTGGAATCCAAATCTCCGTTGAATTTGGCCCAGGTTCGCGAACCACCCACACCTTTTGCCAAAGCCCTCCCCTCGAGCTTCGCCCCTTTGGCCTGGGACACGCTCACGCTCCCCTCGAGCCCCGCTTCCTCCCTCAGCCTAGCCCCCATCCCATGTGTATAGTTTGCAATAAAGCCGGGACACTGCCGTCTGTGCGTCTTTGTCGCTGCAGGGGGCCGAGGCTGCGGTGGGACTGGGCGATGCCGAGCTTGGTCTAGCCACGCACACCTACCCCCGTGCGTGAATGTAGGTTTTTTTTCCCCATCTGACTTCTGCTGGAAACTTTAGGAGGGTCCCAATGGGTGAACTAGTGCGTGCAAGCTCTTCCCACACTGGGCCAGGGGAGCCAGCAACTCCTGGGGAGAGGGGGAAGACACGTGGGAGGGGCTCGCTGGGGGTGAAGGGCCCCTCCCAGTGTGCACCCTCTTTCCTTGCATGCTCTGGTGTGTTGGAGAGAGGGGTCGCTCTGTTTCCCCTGGGGAGTCCCTACCCAGGGCACACTGCCCTCTGCTTACCAAGGAGGCTGCAGTGCAGGGGCCTCCTCAAAAGGACCTAGTATAGGGAGCAGGATCCTCCTGGGACAGGATGGGGAGGAGCCTGTAGGGAAGGAACAACCTCTTCCAAGCTGGGTGGGAGATCAGGAAGTCTTCACCATGCCCCTTTATGGCTCCCAACCCATGGACCTCACTTACCCTCCCAACTTGGGTATTCTCCCCAAACCAGGGGTCCTCACCAGAGTCAGCCAATATCTTCGTCTCCCCTGATCATAATTCCTTGCCCTTCCTCCCATAGCCCAGTCACCCTGACCTGGATTCCTCAAGCCCCAGCCCAGGCCCTTCTTCCCAAGTGCTCCTTCAGGAAACACTCCCAGGCCTTTTCTTCCTCCATAAGGGTTTCCTGCTTCACACCAAGAATGATGGAGGCTTGGCAAGGACCACAATCCCCAGGGCAGGTAAAAGGACAGAGCAGGACTCCTTGTTGGGTCCTCAGCCTTTTTTGTGCCCATAGATCCAGTCCTCATAGTGCACCCTGCAGCCAGGCTCCTGTCAGACACAGATCACCCAGTTCTGCCTGTCCCCACCCCAGATATGGGGACCTCCCAACCTAGGGTCTGAGGAGAAATTGGCCCTATCCCAGCAGGACACTACCACCTCCACCCCGAGAGTCAATGTGTTGTTTGAGGGCACACAGCATGCTTCCTCATTCAAGGTCGAGTTCCATGGCAAAAAAGAGGTTCTCTTTCTGAGCCCTGGCAAGGACCCAGGAGTCTTTCTTTCTAGAATGTGAGACAAACCCAAAGGTGGGTGCTGGCTCCTTACCTACTGCACAGTCAGGACCTCAGGGCTAGCCCCAAGAGGGAGCAGGGCAGAACCTCAGACAGTTTTCCCTGGGGCCCTACCCCACCTGGGAAGCCAGTGGGGTGGAATTACCCTATGAAAGCAGGAAACAGAGTAACTGTTGGGGGTCTCAGTGTTAATTCTGTATGATGGGAATGGTGCATGGGCCCACAGGTGCTGTTTGTTAAGTGATGGGACAATAGGAGCTGTTTGTTAAGTGATGGGACAATATGTGGAACTTGGCTGTCCCAGTGCATAACCAGCATCCTGCCCTGCTGCTCAGCAGTCCCGGTTCCTTGAGGGGAGCTCATATTCTCTCTCCCCACTGCCCGGCTCAGTTTGGTCTTTGTCCTGGCCTCCTCACTGATCCCCAACACTATGGTCCATCTGATGGTGTTCCCCTCACCTAAGCTCTCCATAGCTCCCCAGTGCCCTCAGTTCAAATAGCAAACTTTGGCTTCTGACTAGGAGAAACCCCTTCCTGGTCTGGTCATGCCCACTCTCTCCTGTTCCTTCTATCGTGTGCTTTCTGCCATGTCTTGACTTTATGCTTTTGCCCTGGGAGCTGACTGTGGCACCCTCCTCCAGTAAGCCTTCCCTGATCTCCCTGCTCATTCTTCTGATCACTTGTCACATCAGCATGAAGGCTCAGCTCCTGCTCCCACACCAGTGTCTGTCACCTCCACTACCCTGGGGATCCCTTAGAGCCAGGCACGGGGTAGAGCACCAGGAAGGCCTCGGGAAGTATGGCGTAATGAACACAATCAGATTCTGAGACCCCAAATTGCTCCACATCTCTCAGGGGAAGCCCAAGATGGGTCACCCAGGAGGGGAATCATGCTCCTTGTCCTCACCATCTCCAGAGCCACCCTTGTGAAAATACCAGGCTATCAGGGTCCATCTGTGAGCCTGACATCCAAGGTCCTCGGTGACCTGTTCCCCTCATACTAACCATCTCTTCCAAACCTCACACAGTTGCTCACACTGAACCAGCAAATGCTCTTTCCTCTTCATGCTGCACCCCAACCTGGGCACTTCTTTGGCACCCCTGCTGTCCTGCTATAACCTCTACCTCTCTGGGAGGCTCCCAAGGACAAGGTCAGCCTGTTCCCCTCCCTACTGTTGTAAACTGGGCAGGGGGTTGTGGCCCCGAGACTGTTTGTAGTCCCCTTACTCAGTGTCCCTTGTTTGTGACTGTGTAAATACATTTTATTTTCTATCCCCACCTGGGCGACATGTGGAGTGTGAACAGGCAGTGTGCAAATGGTGGTGGGCAGTGTGAGAGGCACATGGAAGAGCCCCGCGATGCCCACCCTGGTCCCCAGGCTTTGTAACACTGAGAAGTGGGCAAGTGGAAAGGGGTGGGGAGCTGAGCATGAATCCCCACTCCAGGAGGCGCCGAGGAGGCTGCTTCAGGCTCCAGGAGCCCCAAGAGTCAAAAGGCCCTGAAAGGGAAGGGGTCTGGGGGAGCATTGTTGGACTTTGGCACCATTCTTGGCTCTGACTGCAGAGACCACAGGACCACCATGAGGAAGGAGGCATGGGGATGCCACTCCTCTGGGCAGCCTCCTCTCCTGGGGCCTGGTCCTGGCAAAGGGTAGGGCTGGGGAACCCAGGGAAGGAAGGGAAGTGGAGGCTGGGGACCCCTGGAGAGGAGGCTAGCCTGGGTGGCGGAGCCCTTCCATCACTGGTCAAGATGGGGTGATGGGGTGCTTCACAGAGGAAGATGTAGGGGCACTGGGGACTTGGGTCTCATGACTTGCTTGCAGCTGCTCTGGCCCCCCTCCTCCCAAGAAGCAGCGACGGACACTGCCCTTGCCTGGTTCCTGCTGGCTGTGCACACCCCAGGTGACCCTGCACACAGTAGGGGGGACTTTGGTTTCTGCTTGGGCCATGAGGCCTGCATCAGGCAGGAAAGCCCAGCTTGGCCATCTGTCCCTGGAAGCCAAGGATCCCCAGGAACATTGTGAGGTGTTGACGTCCAGCCCAGAGTGGCCCCTTCTTCCTCAGGCCTCCTCCAGCTCCTTGGCCCTTCCCAGCAGGGCTACTCTCCTGTTACCCAGGCCTGGTGGGAGGAGGGAGCTTTCTGTTACCAGTCCTGGGACCTGCGTCCTCTCATGCCCTTTCTGTTAAGAGGGGCAGACTTCCAGGTGACCGGGCCCAGAAGGGTACTGACCAAGATGGTTAAACAGTGCTGGGGAGGGTGGGTATGACAGGTACCCTGAGGATCCTCAGGCTCCAGCTCTACCCTCTGCATCCTGCTGTGTGTGTCCCTTGGGGTGGGCTTGGAGTTTAAGCGTGGCCCTGGAGGCCCTCCCCCACCCCCAGCTCTAGGCTCAAGGGCAGGGCCTCAGTTGTCCAGGCCCTGACTATAGGGTGTGGTCAGCTCCTCGGCATCACTGTCTGAGCTGCCTTCGCTGTCCTTGGCTGGCCGCTCCAGACTGCGAAGGAAGCGAGCATCTTGGGGGGACAGCGGGTAGAGTGTATCCTGCAGTGCTGTACCCACGCCCATGCCCAGCAGCTCCTCATCGGATGATGGCAGTGAGTCCTCATCCAGGTGCCGTGCCAGACCTAGCCCGTCGAAGGCCAGTGGATCCTCGAAGGACGGCGGGCCCTTCAGCAGTCGCACCTGGGGCCAGATGGCACTGGATGTGTGGACCCCCCTGCCTCTGGGCACCCTCCTCTCCCACACCCCAGGAGGACACTGACTCCTGGCTGGTCACCAAATGAGGACATGCAGGGCTCTCAGGTCCCTCCCGCGCTCACCTCGGCCTTCAGCTCCTCTATCTGGTCCTTGAGCTCCCGGATATACTGCGAAGAGTCCGAGTGGTTCAGCTGGCCCTGGATGCGGCCCTCCTCCCTCTGTGGGTGAGCCAGGTTCAGGGGGTCAGGCAGCATCCAGGCCTGGAGCACGCTCCACCCCACCTTCACCCCCTCACCTGGATCTCCAGCTCTGCAATGCGTTGCCGCATTTCAGCCACCGCGGCCATGCTGTCTGCCTCTCGCAGGCGCACCGCCATCACCTCCTCCTTGCTCTGAGGGCAGTGGGAAGAAGGCAGGTCAAGGGCGAGGTGGGCAGGGGTGGGGGTGGGAAGGCGGGATCCGTGAAGGGGGCACCTTGCACTCGGCCTCTGCCTGCTTGCGGCGGCTTTCGCTCAGCTGTGTCTGCAGCCCCTTGTTCTGCGCAGCCAAGTACTGCAGCTTCTCCTGCAGCGCCGCGCGTTCTGCCTCCACGCGGTTCAGAAGGTTGCGGTGGATGTGGTCCTGGAGGAGGGAGGACGTGCGGGCGGGGGTCACGGCCTACCCAAAGAGGCAGCCGTGAACACCAAGTGAACACCAAGACCCTGAGAGGGCGGCTGCGGCCCACCTGCGTTTCGAGCTCCACCACGCGCTGTCGCAGCTCTCGGCCCTCGGCCAGAGCCTGGGCCTCGCGCAGACGCACGCTCATCAGTTCGTCCTGCAGCTCACCCAGGACCAGCTTCCGCGGGGACTCCTTCCAGCGACCCCCGCGGGACAGATGGGCCTGCCAAGAGAGGCCGGTGGTCAGCCAGGAGCTCTTAAGCTTGGAGGGTGGGCGACCTCCTGGTTGCACGACTGTTTCCTGTCCACTGGCGAGCGCCTCACCTGCCAGGTGTCCGAGAGCTCCTGCAGCTGCAGCTTCAGCTCCCTCGCAGAGGCCACGGCCTGGCCCTCCCGCACCTTGAGTGCCTTTAGCTCCTCCTGTAGCTGGGCCACGTTGTTCTCATCAGGCAGTGAACTGTTCCTCTGAGGGGGACAGGAGTGGTCAGAGCCTAGGGCAGCTGGCAGCCATGCACCCCCTTCCTGTAGGCCAAGATGCCTTTCCTCATTTCTTGTGGGCTCTACTGGGGTAGCCCAGCTGGGAGAGGCCCATGGGGAGCAGATCCACCTCTGTGGCCCCAGCTGTAGATTCTCACCTATAAAATGGCTGCCAGAGCCCTGGCTGGTGTGGCTCAGTTGGTTGGAGCATCATCCCGTACACCAAAAGGTGGTGGGTTCCATTTCTGGTCAGGGCACATACCCAGGTTGTAGTTCCATCCCCAGTTGGGGTGCATGCAACAGATTGATCTTTCTTTTTTTAAAATTTAGCTTTATTGTTTAAAGTATTACAGATGTCCCCCCTTTTTTCCTCATTGACTCCCTCTACTCTGCACCTCCCCCCCCCATAGATTTTTCTCTTATGTCAATGTTTCTCTCTCTCTCCCCCCATTCCTCTCTCTAAAATCAATAAAAATAAAATGGCTGTAAAAACAGTACCTGCTCTCTCACAGGACTGGCTTAGGGCAACACTATAAATCTTACTGCTGATGACACCAGGCAGGCTGGGGTGAGGACCAGTGCCTTCCCACCTGGGAATCTGAGATCCACTCCTATGGGGCCAGAGCCGGTACCTGCCCCAGCAGAAGCTGAGAAGACTGGACTTTGGCACCTTGTACCCCACTCCTTCCCAGGCAGCCCCTCTTCCTGGGAACCCACTTAGGGTCAGCCCAGGCCTTGTCTTGGCTTCCAAGGGTCAGGGATGAGAGATTTGTGTTCTAGCCTTTTGGAACAAAATCCAGTTTGCCACCCTGGGACCTCACTGATCCTTGTTTGGGTTGGAATCAGGGGAGGGAGCCAGGATCTACTGGGTACACATTTACTCCAATGTGGAGGGAGATGGAGGGAAGCCCAGCTCTTGTATAGCTGATGGGGATTGAGGGTTGTGGCAGAGATACCTGGGAGGCACCCACAATAGTGCAGGCTCCAGGTGGGTGGACGGCTTCTGCCAGAGTGAATATGTCCTGCTGCCTGCCCTCTTTTGGCAGCTTTGTAGAAGCTGAGTCAATAGTCAGTGTGAAAGCAGCTGGGGATTGACCCAGGAGGCCTGGGGTCCCCTTCAGGGCTGCAGGCAGGAGAGGGTGGGGTGAGCAGCTCTGCTGGACCTGGGATTTCCCTTCCCCTCCTTACCTCCTGGAATCCAGGGCCTGGGGAACACACAAGTAGGACAGACTGTCCAGGAAGCCCACGAAAGCCAGTACACTGCTTTCTCTACCTGGTGCAAGATGGTGGGCGTGCCCTGATGTGTGTGTGTGTGTACCTCTAGGAACTGGGAAGGTCTTAGGGGTGAGTGGCCCACTTCCTATCTTCCCAGACCCGCGCGTAGAGACCATGGGGGAAGCAATCTTGGGTTCCTTGGGACTGCTGAGGCAGGAGGATCTGATCCCAGGACACTCCCCCATGTTTCCCCTGGCAGACCCTTTTCCTTGGCTCAGGCCTGATTATGTACCTCCTTAAGGGCATGCAGTACCCCACCTTCCCTCCCCCAGAGTCTCCCAAACACCGGCCTGCCCAGTTGCACCTTCTCCATGTCTAGAACCTTGTCTTGCATCTCTCTAAGGGCCCCTAGTGTCTCCATCTCCCGCAGCCGTGACTGTTCCAGCTCAGTCTCCAGGTGGGCCACAAAGTCCTCGGTGAGGCGAGGGTTACCCTGGGGACAGATGGAGGGCTGCATCAGTTCCCAGGCTGCTGCTGGAGGGTGGGCAGCCTTCCTGCCAGCTGGCTGCGAGCTCAGGACTTGCCCCTTACTCTCCAGAGACCCAGGGCTGGGAGGCGGCTCAGGCTGTGGGTAGAGTGAGGGATCAGGAGAAACCCCGGATCTTCTTCCTGTGCCTTCTGCCTTCATGGGAGGAGAGTGGAACCCCTGATGGCCAGGCCTAGCCTCCTTCCTGAGAAAGCCACACAGAGGGAACCTACTGAAGGGGACCTTCCATGGTCTCAGGATACTCCCTGAGGGATGCTAATGGCTGGTTCCCAGGACTGCTGGGATGGGGGTGGAGAGGGTGGGGCTCTGGGCTATGGCACTCGGGGCGCTCTTTCTTCACTTCTCTCCTCTCTCGTCCCCCATATCTAAACAGGAAAGGATGGGAAAAGAGTTTGCTGGTTCTCCATTTCACTGCCCTGGTGGCCTGGTAGGGCATTCTCTGGAAAGTGGCCCCTGAACTCCATCCATGCCCCCCTTCCCCACTGGCTTCCTGTCCAGCTACCCAGGCCTGCTTGCTGCCCTCGACCACTTTGGGCCTCTGACATCCATGGGTGCCAGTGGCCCTCCCTTGGCCCAGGTGGGCTTCAGGCCACATACCAAGCTCCAGCCCTGCCAGGCTGACCCTCTGCTCATACCCAAGGAGATGGTGCTCAAGGGCCAGTGTCTATGGCACTATTTGCCTCACCCATCTCTGCATCCCCTAAAGGCCAGAGTTCAGGGGTGGCAGGTGTCTCTTTGGCCTGAAAGAGGGCATCATGCCAGTGGTGGAATGAGTCCAGCCTCAGTTTCCCCATTGGCCCAGCTGCTTCAGAGCAAGCTGGGGGCCACAGCACTGGCAGGTGAGGGGTGGGAGGTGGACACAGGTGAGAAATGGCGAAGCTCCCTATCCCTGTCTCCAGGGACAGAGAATCAACTCAAATTCCTGAACTAAAGCCTGAGCCAATGTCTCCAGGCCTGGGTGAGAGTCCTCCCAGAGAACTACCCTTCCTTCTCTCCATCCATTGTTTCTTGGGCACCTGAGGTTTCTCCAAATCAGGGAGCCCACTTCACTGCCAGGCTCTGTTGGGATCAGGCCTGGATTGCAGGGCCCCAGGGAACCTATAGCATCTTTCTCTGCCCCTCCAGCACATGTGCACATGTGCACTCTGAACTTGGGGGCTGCAGTTGCTGTCAGGTCAGTAGCTAAGGAAGAAGCCTGCTGGGTAAATCTGAAGGAAGGTTCTGCAGATCTTTGCACAGTGCTCTAGCCTGTGAGCCCTCCCCACCACTGAGTTCAAGAACCCATAACAGACTTGCACTGCCCACTCATGACAACCCTGCCAGTTCAGAGTAGTGGGCATAGAACAGACTCTCCTCTGAGGGCTAAGTCCTGGGTACCAGAGAAGGGAGCCCCCTCTCTTGACCCTCATCCTAGCTCCTACCCTTCATGGTTGACCCCTGGGGAAGCCCGATAGCTCCGAAGACCTTGGGGAGACACCAAGGAACCACAGGCCCATCAGTCAAGGTTGAATGCCTGTGCCAGGAAGAGGGCCCTGCCAAGCACCCCTGAGGGTGGTGGAACATGGAAACTGCAGGATTCTCCCTTGGGTCAGGGGCTGACTGCTGAGGGTGGGGCTGAGGGAGAGTATGCACTGAGCTCTGGGTGATTTCCCCACCTAACCAGTTAGGAACTGCAGGGCTGATCCCCAGGCAGTTGCTGTTGAGTCCAGACAGTAGATGCCAAGCGGGGGGGGGGGGGGGGGGGGGTTGGAGTGTGGCCTCACCACAGTGGCCTGCCGGTACCTGCTGCTCCTGCAGCTGCCGGATGGTGCTCTGCGCTTTCTGCAGGTCTTCCGCTGCTGAGCTGCACTGCTGCCGCACCACCGCCAGCTCCCGCTTGATGACATAGTTTTCCTCGGCCTCCTGCGCCCGTGTCACCTGTCCCTGAGCCGATGGAGGATAGGGCATGACCCTCTACTCACACGCCAGGCCCTGCCTCAGGCCCACCTTAGAGGGAGTCCCAAGGAGGGCAGAGGAGTTGTGGGAGAGGGGTGAGGCCTCCTTCACTCAGAGTCTGGGATGGGGCGCCCCATGGGACCTTGGAACAAGGGTGAGGGGTAGGCAGGTACAGGACACCAGGAGGTGTCTGGAGGAAGACACCGGTTTCCAACCCGGGGTCCAGGCTCTGTGGGGCTTAAATGGAGACGGGCTCACAGGCTGGGGCTGCTGATAGCTTTGTCCCCTCCTGACTTCTGGCTGTTGGCCTCTGTCCCAGGGGAGGAGAAGCAAGTCCTTATCCAGGGTAATGGCACACCAGAGCTCAGGCTCTGCTGGTGAGGGTGGGGCAGCTGAAGGCTGGCTCCCCAGGGCAGGGTTGGGAGGTGGAATATGCCTTTCCCCTGGCCATCCTCGGTTCTGATCTATCCCACCCAGCCTCATCCCCTCACCCCACCCAATGTGGGTCCCCCCCATTCCATGCTTGGAGCCACCAGGTGGCAGGCAAAAGCTTCCAGATAAAGCCATTCAAGATAAGGCAGCAGCAGAAGCAGGTGAGTGAGAGAAGATGGCAGGCCTTGCAGGTGGAAGCAGAGAGCGTGAAAGGCCAGAAGGGATGGTGTGTATGTGTGGGTGGGGGAGGCTCAGCAGTGCACACACTAAGGCCTGCTGTTGATGCACCCTCAGGCTCCCTGAGTCCTCCTGGGTCCCCACCTGTATCCCCTGGAGGAGGAAACTTTGTGTCCCTGTGTGTGTACACACACTCACAGACACAGAGACATACCCTCAGTTGCCACGTTTGCACACGCACAGCCACCTCCTCTAGATGGAACCTCTGTTTTCCTGAGAAGCAGTCCCCAGCCACCCCCATGCATGGTGCCAGGCCTGTCCCCCTCACCCATGGCAGCAACCAGGGAGGAGGCAGTATTGGCTATCATGTGTAGAGACTAGGAAGGAAACAGGAGAGTCAGAAGAAAAGCTACAGTACCTGGATTAACCTATCAGCCAGAGCAGCGCTCTCCTACCCGGCGAGGGGGTTCCCAGCAACAGGGGGAGGAGGCAGAGCAGAAGTTGCGGGGACAGGAGAGGGGGAGAGACAGACAAGAACCAGTTGTCACTAACGCAGTGAACTATGTCTAGAAGCAGGGGAGACAGGAGTAAAACCTGAGAACCAGAAAACCAGCAGGACAGGACCTGGAGGAAGACCAAAGCTAGAGCCAGTTCCTTCCAGGAGAGGGGTCTGTGTGTGAGCTGAGTGGGAAGTCAGGGGGGCTCACGACTGGGGCCAACTAAGGCCAACTGGGAACACTCAGCAACTTTGATTTGGAGGCTGAACAAGAATGGAGGCTTTGGGGCAAGAGCAATAAAATCCTGTGGACAACCTGTGGTCCATGCAGGGTCAAGTGAAAATGAGGGTAGAGCAGGAAGAGGGGCCTCCAACTCTACTTCCACCTTTAAAAACAAGATTGGGGCCATGGTCAAGGTTGTGGCACCCCATCATGGATCCAGTGGCAAGACCACCCCCTATTCCTTCACTCCCATCTCCCACCCTTTGAGGGCAAGGTTTTCAAATTATAGGGTGGGGTGTCTTGTGGCCCAGTTCCAGGCACCTCAGTCAAAGTAGCAGTTCTACCTCCTCCGCCCCACCCAGACGGCCCTGGAGGGCACCGGACACAAATGGATTGTGGTGATTGCAGTTAACTGGGTTAGCGCTCAACCTCCAGCACCAAGCTAAGTTTCCCCACAGTCAGATTATATGGCAGCTCAAATATCAGTGGGGTTCATGGTGAGGCCTTGGGCAGGAGGCTTGCTGGCCCTCTGGCTGTTGGGTCCTGCTTGGGGCCTGGAGAGTTCAGTGTCTGACAGGCAGGTGGCCATACCCCTCACCTTCTCCAGGGTCTCAATCCGCTGTTTCAGAAGTCGGTTCTCTGTTCGAAGCCTCTATGTGGGGAGAAGGGAGAGAATATCAGATCCTGCCTTCCACTTCTATACAGAGGTCTATCCCCCAAGGGGCCAGGCCAACTCTCAGGACAGAGCTAGAGGCTTACATTCTGGGTCAGTGATCCCAGAAAACAGGGCCAACTCCCATTCAGAATGGCCCATTAAATTAAAAAAACATTTTTATTGATTCAGAGAGGAAGGGAAAGGGAGAGAGAGATAGAAACATCAACAATGAGAGAGAATCACTGATCAGCTGATAAGCCTTAGTTCAGTAAAAATAATGCGAGCGCTTTTGTGGATACACAATGTGTGTGCGGTGGGTGGTCTCTACCCATGCCCTCCTTGGGAATCTGCTAGCACCCCATGCTTGGGCCTGTCCACTTCCCACAGGGGAAAGGCTTCTGCATTTTGGGGGAAGCTGCTATCAGACAGGCCCCATCCTTCACTGCTTAGCCTCCAGCCCCAGAGTTCAATTTTCAGTTGACATACTTCTCAGAATTTGGTCCAGGGTAGGAGGTCTTGCTGATCACCCATACTTCCTTCGGCTCGACAACTACATCTCTGTGATCCACTGGCCCACTGACAGCCAGCTAGCTGTGCCCAACAATCGTTACTTCCCCCCAGCCAGGAGAGGTCATCTCCCTTGCTTTTGTCTTCCATACTGTGCTCGTGGATTCTGGTTAGATATTTGTGGTTTTAGGTTTTCCTATGAAGCAACTGCTTGGAGAGATGGCAGACTTGATTGATGGCCATTGACTTATGTCATGGATGGGGAAACTGAGTCGGAATGAGGCAGTGTTTTGCCTGAACCTCCTAAACTGTTTCAGAGGGCAGGTCTCTGTCCCTCGCAGTGATCTGGAACCCAGAGTCTTGATCCATGACCTTTGGATTTCTTTGGCATAAACACAGCCAGCCTTGGAGGAGCTGGATGTGCCCTGCAGACAACTCACCTCTCTCCCGCTTACTCCAAAGGGAAAATGTGTGTGTGTGTGTGTGTGTGTGTGTGTGTGTGTGTGTGTGTGTGTGTGAGAGAGAGAGAGAGAGAGAGAGAGAGAGAAAGAGTGAGCACAAAAACTATGGGGGGCTATGTACTAGTAAGAGCTTAAAAATTTTTTTCTGTATTTTTGATGCTTGGACATCCTGAGGCCTTGTTAATCCTGGAGAGACTGCCCATCCCAGGATTTAGCTAATTCCTACAGATAGTAAACAACCTGCTTGACAAGGCAAACCAGCCAATCCACAGCGTGACTCCCCCCTCCACACCTTTCTTATCTAATTCTCACATACAAGCCAGTATTTCCCTTCTGAAATTGTCACAGGACAACTAGGGACCACTCCTATAGGCCCTGAAATTATTCAAACTAGTCAATCCTAAACTTGCCCACCCTGCTTTGCCCATTCCTTTGCTTGAAAACCACAATAAAGGCTCTGGCCCCTGTTTTTCCCCTTGATCTCTCTGCCTCCTGACCAACCCTGATGCTTCTCCATATGGCCTGGTGTGCCCTGCCTCTTTGAAACTGTAATAAACTCTTCTTTCAAAGGCAGTTAAAACAAATCCCAGGTATATTTTAAAATAGGCTAAAGGTGAAAGAGCAAAGGACAGGGCTAAGGGAGAAGGCACCTGCCTGAATCCTTTAAGACCTCCTCTCATGGGAAATTTCCAAGCTGAACATGTGGTCCAATGGTCTGCTGTATACCTACCTAATGCTGGGCCCTCACAGTCATCAGATGGGAGCAGGCCTTGTATGTGTATGAGTAAGACACCACACACACACACACACACACACACACACACACACACATAGCTTAGACTGGCACATCAGTCAGGTTGCCACTTCTGAGAAAGAGAGATGCTAAAAAATTCAAGACACAAAACTATTTCTGGAAATCCTACAACCAGGGACAGAACAATGCTGCTCTCTTTCCCACTCAGGAATGGGTGGCAGGATTGGATTCTAACCTAGGTCCTGCCTTTGCCTTTCTAGAAGATATGGGGATGAGGGGATGATGATGATAGTGGTGGTGGTGGTGATAATAATAAATGGAACAGCAGAGTCAGTATCATTTCCCTTTTGTAGAAGGGGACACTGGAAGGATCAGAGAGGTAAATTCATTTTCCTGGGTTACACAGCTGGTCTGTGGAAGAGCTGGCATTTGAACCCTGGTCTGTGGGACTCCAGTCTCAGCCACTGTGGTACTCTGCCAGTCTGTAGACAGAGGACAGAGCCAGGCTGTGTTGGGGTTTGTGTTTATGTCTGTCCCTCTACCCCCACTGGACTGGGGACCCTCACTCCCTGCTGTGATTGGCACAAAGTAGGTGCTCAATAAATTTTTGTTGAATGAATAACTAAAATCACATGTGGAGGGATGAAAGCAGGGGGAGAGGATGGGAAGATTGGGTTCAGAGACTCTGCACACTCAAAAAACCCCTTGTTATATTATGATTTATAGTAAAAAATATATATTTGATCTTCCATCCAGTCCTGGCACAGAGCATCTAAAACCCTGGGAATTTTCTAAGTGAGGAAAGAGATAAAGGTGTCTTTTGTTATGTTAATGAGGACTTTTGGAAAGTCCCTTGGTCACTTACAGATAGGGGCTGGTTCCCAGGGAACTCAACCATGTGTCAGAGAGTTGGAACTTTCAGTCCTATCCCCAGATCTCTGGGGAGAGGAGATGGGTTGGAGGTTGAATAAATTGCTGATGGCAAATCATGTAATCAATCATGCCTGTGTAATGAAATCCCATATAACTCCACAGGATGGGGTTTGGAGAGCTTCCAGGTTGCTGAATGGTTGGAGGTGCTGTGAGTGTGGTACAAATGGGAAGGGCATGGAGCTCTGTACCCTTTCCCCATACCTGGCCCTATGCATCTCTTCCATCTGGCTGTTCCTGAGCTATATCCTTTATAACAAACCAGTGATCTAGTCATAATATTTCTCTGAATTCTGTGAGCCACTCTAGCAAATTAATCGAACCCGAGAAGGGAATCACAGGAACCTGTGATCTATAGCCAGCTGGCCAGATGCATAGGTGACAATCTGGATTTGAGACTGGCTTCTGAAGGGGGGAGTGGCAGTCTTGTGGGACAATGCCCTTAACCTGTGGGATCTGACATAATCTCCGAGTAGATAGTGTCAGAATTGAGCTGAATTGTAGGACACCCAGCTGGTGTTGGAGAATTGCTTGGTGGTGTGGGGAAAACCCCCACATATTGGAGTTGGTGACAGAATTGTACCCCCAAACCTAGTAGGGCTGGCTGGCCAGGCACTAGGGGGAGCCAGGGGCCATGAGTGCAGTACACTGGCCTATCCTCCCTGCCTACCTCGGAGCTCCCCCTTAACCCTGACCTCGGGGCTTCCACCACTGAGGGTAGTATTCCTGATGTTCCTCTAGCCCTTCAGGCCCGCTGCTGCTCCAGCCTTTAGCACTCAGTTCCCTGGACCTGCAGCAATCTCCCCTACACATTTTCTTCAGAGTTCTTTCTAGAGTTCATACTCTATACTTATTGGTTCACTGACTGCATCCTCACTGCAATGGCAGGTCCACCTTATTCACCTCTGTGTCCCCAGAGCCAGGTGAGCCCTTGCTCACATGTAGAGAGTCAACCCCTCAGAGCCTAAGGACAATCTGGTGTGCCTCATGTGCTGGGCAGGGATGCCCCCTAGTGGCCACCCACTTCTTGCCTTGGGACGGAAGCTCCCAATGGCCTCTGGTGCCTGTCCCCGTTCCCTAGGAACTCACTTTGATTTCGATCTGCTCCTCCATCTCTTTACTCTTCATGGCTGCGTATTCCTTCTCGAGCCTGCAGAGGTGAAGGCTGACATGGTCACTATCCCACCACCAGGGACCCCTTTTCCACCAGCGCCCTGGCTGCTGGTACTGACCTCTTCATCTTCTTTGAGTTGTACTTGACCTGGTAAGCCTTGAGGATCAGCTTATCTGGGCAGCTGTCAAACTGATGGGGTATCACCTTTTGGAAGTACTGTGGGGACACAGGCAGTCACTGATTATAAGGGTGTGTAGGGGGGCGCCCCAGCCCCTCTGTATCTGCTGTACCCATTGCCCTGGAAGAGGGAGGGAGGGCAGAGCAGGTCTGCCTGGGATGTCACCATGTACCCAGTGCAGTGCCTGGCCTGCCTGTTGTGGGTGCTCCATCATTGTGGAGCAAGTGAGTGAGTGTGAGAAGGCATCTGGGGAGAAGCTTCCAGCAGCCAGGACTTCAGTTTGCAGGGGAAAAGGAGGCTGCAAAGGCTCCTGAGGGCAGAGGCCTGGGGGTGGGTTGGGGTAGGGTCTGAGCACAGGGCACCTTCTTAGAGGAAGGGGGAGGCGTGTTGCACCCAGGGCAGTGAGAGGATATGGAAAAGGTTGTAGAATTGGAACAGCCAGGAGCAACCTGGAGGGAAGACCCCTCAGTGGGTCTGCTGGCCTGGGGCCTCTACAAAGGGTTAAGTGTGAGCCACTGGTGGACACAGCTTGCTGTTGGTTGGGGCCAGGCTGGCTCCTGCTCCCCAGCCCAGCTGGCCCCCTCTGGCAGCTGCAGACAATGAACATTCGTGTCTGTGGACACAACCGTGGCCTTTGTGTATTCTTCTCTGAAGTACCAGCTGGAGGACACTGGGAGGGGGCAGGGGCCTGCATGGTGGGGACATGGCCGTGAGAAGCAGGGAAGCCAGGGTGGGGTAGGCCAGTGAGGCTGCCCAGACCCCTCACTCCCTCCTGGGCCCTCACCTGGCCCAGTTCCTAGGACCAAAAACCACACCCAAGGCCCCATGGTTTGGCTAGTATAATTATTTACCACAAAGGTTTTGGGGGATACAAAGCTGGGGGCAAGAGGAAAGGGGGGTAAAACCTCCCAGAGCCAGGGCCTGGGCCTTCCTCTCTCCCCACTGCCAGGCTGCTGGCCCTGGACTGTGTCTGGCAGAGCCTGGACCTCCTTAGGGCCCAACCTGGTTCTCCAGGGAGGCCATAGGGATCACAGGGGATAGAAAAGGATCAGGCTGCTCAGGAACTCCAAGCATCTCACTTCACCTGCCCAGGTGCCCCTACGGGGGGAGGGGGCAATCCCACCCTTCCTGGGCCCCTGGCCCACCTGGGACATGCCCTCCATGTCCAGCTGCATCAGCTCCACCTGGTTCACCTGCAGCAGGGCGAGGCCTACCCGGAACACGATCTCCAGGCCCTGCAAAGGCAGTGGGGACAGTGCTTCCCCGATCCCTCCCCAAACCCTGGCCCTTCCTTGGTTGGAATTTATTTCCAGTGTGGGGCCTTTGGGAGAGTAAGAGGGTGAAGGGGTCCTGACCTCATACATGAAAATGTCGAAGACACGAGTGGCGACAGGCAGTGGGAAGGTGGTCAGGAAGAGTGTGAGGAACCAGGATGAGGCGTACATGGATGTGTGGAAGCTCTGGGAGCGGAAGTGGGTGTTCAGGTCCGGGAGCTGCTCCTGAGGGGTCGGAGGAGGAGGCCCAGCACTGAGAAGAAGCCTGTGGGCACCAGGCACCGCTGTCCATGCCCACAGGCTCCTTCCATCTGGAAGTGCTGTCTCGGTGCTCCTGCCTCCAGGAAGCCTTCTGTGGTCTGCCCTTGGGTCCCTTCCTCTGTGTGCCCTCAGCACTGTGTGTGGGTGAGGCTGAAACAATCCCAGAACTCTGAGTAGCATGAGGTGGGGACACAGGCAGGGGTGACAGGAGTAGCAGCAGCTCATGGGTGCTGGATGTGCACCTTGGGCAGGAAGTGGCCCATCTGCTCTCCTTTCTGCTCATAGGCTCCTCGTGATCAGCCTGACACGGAGCTTCTGAGGCTTGGGGTGGGTTTACATAACTCCTCAAGGTCACCCAGAGAGTGAGAGGTGGGGTGGGTTGCGGTGTAAACCTACTGCTGGTCAACCTGTATTCCTTGACTTGCCAGTCGTTGTGTCTCCCCACAGCCCCCTCATGATGCTCTGTGCCCAGCAATGCTCAGGGGATGCCGGTCTGATAGGCCTGAACTTCAGATTGCTGAAAAGTGACAGAAACTGGGGAAATAGGCTGGAGAAAGTATTAGGACCCCCTTGATGTCATTTACTGGGAGAAGGGACCCTGGTGCCCCCTCCTGCAACCTGCCCTAGGCTTCCTTGCAAACCCAGGGGCTCCCTGGCTCTGTCCAGCTACTTTGTTGTGGGGGCTCTCAGCTACCCAGCCTGGGTAGGGCCACTTCTTCTCTGCAGGCCCTGGCCCCTTGCTTGTTGGCACTACCAGGTCCCCTTGAACAACAGCACCTCCCAGTTTTCCAGGCCTGAGGAATGGGGCTTTCATGACCAGGCTTGTCCCAGGGCCCACCTCCCATTCCGCCTTCAACCCTCACCCCCAACTGCTGTGCAGTTTCACAGCCCCACCTGTGACAGACTTCTGGAGCAGACTGTGTGTGTATGTGTGTGTTCTTACCTTGCATGCACAGGGAAAGTGTTGTCTGCCAGCCAAGAGTGGCCCCTGTGCCCTGTGGGGGCTGCTATTTATAAACAGAAAGGTCTGTGGCTCTCCTGTAATCATCAAAGGCAGGCAGACAATACTTTCCCTTCTTCTGCCATACCACGCTGGGAGCAGACAATGAGGGTGTTATGGGTGAGTCTGGCAAAAGCCAGCTTGACCCCTCTGCCCTTGGACTCTGGAAGCCCAGAGCTCTCAGGAGCCCCCACTATAAATGGCTGGCCCTGCCCTATCCCTGGAAGTGTGCTTGGGGGCAGTGCCACATGGCTCCCTGGGGACTAGAGCCCCTTTCTGAGCTGGAACCTCTGGATATGATTTCTCAGCCCTGGAATTTTCAGTTAAGTAGACCCACTGGGACGGCTGTGGGCTGCAGAGGAGTGGGTGGTGATGGGCCACCCTGGCCCCACTCACCTGCAGCATGTACTCAAACTGGTAGATGCAGAGCCCCAGCTCAGCCATGCTGGGCTTGAAGAGCTCCCGAAGGCGATACTCCTGCATCAGCCGCACAAACACACAGAAAGCCTCCTCCTCCGGCATCTGAGGGATGGGCAGGTGGGCAGGTGGGCAGGGGGCTGTGAGTGTGGGCAGGGTGGGAGGGGGACGCTTACTGCTCTTCTTTTGGACCTGGAATACTGTGCTAGGCCTGTTTCTGCTCCATTTACGTTTAATGAACGTGGACTGCGTGGGCTGTCTGAACTCTCACAATGAACCTCTGGTCACTCTTGTTTACTGATGGAAAATCTCCTGAGGCTGAAGTCACCTACCAAAGGCCACCTGGCAGGGACTTGATCCCCAGGTCTGGCCACCTCCAGAGCCCATGGTTGGGACACCATCTGGTCCACTCTCAGTATCTCTGTTCTCCTCTTCCTAAGCCTGATGAATTCTCTGGACAAAACCCCAGCCCCATAAACTCCACACTGGCTAACTTAAGCTCCCTGTTGGAGTTCCCTGTCCAGCCCTGGGAGGTGACTGAGTAGGACGGCCTGCCCCTCTAGACCTTAGACAGTACAGTGGACAGAACAGGCAGTCAGCCCCTCTGTGTTCACCCACTGGAGGCTTGGCCTGGGGAATGTCAGAGGTCACAGTTGGATGCAGGGGTAGGCTCTGACAGTAGAACACTGGATAGAGGGTTACATTCTGCTTTTGTCCACCTCCTGGAAGCAGAGCCTAGATGGGATGGCCCCTGCCATAAGCCTGGCCCCAGGCCACCTACCTGCATTAGGAGCAGGCCCACGATGAAGGCACTGCCCTGGCAGTAGCCCACCTCCCGGTCCACCAGAGAGTATGCCTGCAAGGGAACATGAGTGTCAGGGCAGGGTCCTGCCAGGCTCAGTGACAGCAGGCCAATGTGGACAGGGGTCCTCAGCAGTGGGGGCCTCACCTTCATGACATTGAAGAGGACCTCCTGACCCAGGCTGTCCTGGCCCTTGAAGAACTCGTGCTCTGGGTAGGTGCGGGCGATGTCCCTGCGGATCAGCTTCTCGCATGGCGAGGACATCTTGAGCAGCTCTGAGTACTGGTTCTTGACTGGCATGTTCGTAGCACTGCACAGGAGCTGCCACACGATGGCCCGGAAGTGGTGTGGGATGCCCTTGTGGATAAGCTCCTGGGGACGGGGTGGGCAGCAGGAGGCCAGACTGGATGCTGTCCCAGTGCAGTCTCCCCACGGCTACCTAGTCCATGGGGCTTGCCTACGCCATGCATGTGGCTCAGAGCTCCGCGGAGCCTTTGCACTGCAGACGGAGTCCACACTGCTTAAGGTACTACCCCCAGTTTGTCACAGAACATAGTGGGGCAGGAAACAAATAGGTGCCTGAGATGGCAGTGTGACAGCTACTTACCTGGCCAGCCCCACTCACACTCTCTTCCCTCCCCCTGCCCTGGCAAGGCCCCCTGAAAGTGCCTGCACAACTCCACTTCTGTCCCTTTGCCCGTGCTGGGACCCTGGTGCTGGCGGAGTGACCTGCTGTCTGTCCCTGCTGACCCTCCCACCGCCCACCCACCTCCACCATCCCTGCCACCTTAAGCAGCTTCTCCTTTCTACGCCGCCACTCTTCCCACTCATTGGCAATTCGGCCCCATAGGATCCACGTGTCCTCCTCCAGGTGGCTCAGGTTAGAGGAGGCAGAGGAGCTGGATACCAGAGAGGAGCCGCTGTTTCGCCGGGAGCCATTCATTGAGCGCATTGATTTGGAGTCGGCTTCCAGGAGCCTAGGTAGGGAGGGTGGGTAGAGGCAGTTCTGGGCTGCAGGCATCGCCTCGCTGGTCCCTGGGCTTCAGTGACTCCTTGGGAACAGGTAGCTGCTGCGGAGCCTGACCCCTCTTCTCGGGGATTCCAGAGGCCACCAAGGATTTGGTCTAATTGTTCTTGCCGAGTGACCTTGGCCAGAGCCCTAACCTCTCTGAGCTATGGTCCATCTCCCTGGTTCTCTGCAGAGGCTGCATTTGTTTGTCTCATTCTGTGGCCTGTACTGGGCTGAGAAGCATATGGATTTAGCTCACTGAGTCTTGTACCATCCCTGAAGGGCAGGTTTTGTGAAGAATCATGTTTTAGGGATGAGGCTCAGAGAGGGTGAGCAGGTGGCTGGGAGTACTCAGCCAATGAGAAGCTTTATGAAACCTGGGTTTCTGATGCTTTGACAGCGAGGTCCTGGCTGACTCTAGAGGGCCTGTCCCTCCCAGGCCTAGCTAATTCCTAGAGATAGTGAAGGACTCACCTGCTAGTGCATCTTTCATGTGCAAATCAATGAATCCAGAACCCACAAACCCACCTCCTCTCCATTACCAGGCTCTCACACTCAGGGCTACTATGTGTCCTTATCACCACAGGCCACCCCTATGCCCCAGAGCAGGCTGAAATTATTCAAACCAGCCCAACCCAGGCCTGCTTACCCTGCCTTGCCCATTCCTTCTTTCAGAAACCACAGCAGAAGTACTTGCCTGCATTTCCCCCTGGCTCCCTCTGCCTCCTGACTGACCCTGGTGCCTCCCCGAGTGGCCCTGCATGGTGTGCCCTGCCTCCTGCTTCTGTCTTCTCAGTGGCAGTCCTCTCCTGATCTGTTGGCTTTGTCATAGCTGAATGATAATAAATCTACATTTTATTTTATTTTTTAATATTTGAAAAATATTTTTTTAAAATTCAAAGTTATTCTTCTGGAAAAAAGGAGTAAGTTTTAAAAATAAGAAAACATAACTGTTTAAAATTTCAATCACAATTAAGTTAATACAGTAACTTTTTTTTTTAAATATATTTTATTGATTTTTTACAGAGAGGAAGGGAGAGGGATAGAGAGTTAGAAACATCGATGAGAGAGAAACATCGATCAGCTGCCTTCTGCACACCCCCCACTGGGGACGTGCCCGCAACCAAGGTACATGCCCTTGACCGGAATCGAACCCAGGACCCTTCAGTCCGCAGGCCGACGCTCTATCCACTGAGCCAAACCGGTTTCGGCTACAGTAACTTTTATTACAAACTTATCTTGTTATAAAACATTGCTGCCCTGGCTGATGTGGCTCAGTGGTTATAGCGTTAGTCTGTGAACTAAAGGGTCTTGCGTTCTATTCCCAGTCAAGGGCACACACTTGGGTTGTAGGTTTGATCCCTGGCCCAGTCAGGGCGTATGCAGGAGGCAACCAATCGATATGTTTCTCTCCCATCAATGTTTCTCTCTCTCTCTCTCTCTCTCTCTCCCCTCCCTCCCTTCCACACTCTTGAAAAATCAAAGGAAGAAATAACGTCTGGTAAGGATTAACAACAACAAAAAAGACATTGTTTATGAAAAAGGAGAGGTCAGCTCTGGCCAGTGTGGCTCAGTTGGTTGTCCTGTGGACCAAAAGGTTGTTGGCTCGGTTCTCGATCAGGGCACATACCCAGGTTGTGGGCTTGATCGCAGGGAGGGGGTGTGCAGGAGGCAGCTGATTGATGTTTTACTATCATATCAATGTTTCTCTCTCTAAAAGTCAATAAAAAGTCCTAAAAAAAAAGTTATATAACAGGCTCACTTCAAAAGCTCAAAAAGCATTATTTAAAAGTAGTTTCAATTGTTGCCTCTGTTCCAGCTAGAAAAGTTCACTAAGCGCACATGGAGAAAGTGTTACTATTTTTAGTCACCTTTCATTTGATAAATACTCATACTCATGAATATAATTCTTCTTCTTCTACAACTCTATGGAAAATTAAAAGTACTTACATGCCAAAGGAGGAAAGCCAGAGCAGATTTAAAGGGCTTCAAGGAGTACTTGTCATCAATATGACTCCCTTTTTAAAAAATTTTTATTTTTCAATTACAGTTTACATTTAACATTATTTTATATTAATTTTCAGTTGTACAGCATAGTGATTAGACAATCATATACTTTAGAAAGTGTATGGCTGGTGTGGCTCAGCAGTTGAGAATTGACCTAGGAACCAAGAGGTCACCGGTTAGATTCCTGGTCAGGGCATATACCTGGGTTGCAGGCTCAGTCCCCAGTAGGGGCCATGAAGGAGGCAGCCAATCGAAGATGTTCCTCTCTCATTGATGTTTCTATCTTTCTATCCCTCTCCCTTCCTCTCTCTCTAAAAATCAATAAAAACATATTTAAAAATGAGTTTATTTATTTTTTTCTTTATTGATTAAGGTATTACATATGTGTCCTTATCCCCCTATTTCCCCCCACCCCCAAAATAGTTTTTTTTTTTTTAAAGAAAGTGTTCCCGCCAATATTTCCAGTACCCACCTGGTACCATACATAGTTATTACAATATTATTGACCCAAATCCTTATGCTATACTTTACATCCCCATGACTATTTTGTAATGATCAATCTGTGCTTCTCAATCCCTTTACCTTTTTCACCCAGTCCCCATTCCCCTCCCTGTGGCAACCATCAGTCTGTTCTCTGTATCTATGAGTCTGTTTCTGTTTTGTTTGTTTACACTGTTCTTCAGATTCCACATATAAGTGAAATCATATGGTATTTGTCTTTTTCTGATTGCCTTTAATTTCACTTAGCATAATACCCTCTAGGTCCATCCATGCTATCGAAAATGGTAAGGTTTCGCCGAAACCGGTTTGGCTCAGTGGATAGAGCGTCGGCCTGCGGACTGAAAGGTCCCGGGTTCGATTCCGGTCAAGGGCGTGTACCTTGGTTGCGGGCACATCCCCAGTGGGAGGTGTGCAGGAGGCAGCTGATCGATGTTTCTCTCTCATCGGTGTTTCTAGCTCTCTGTCCCTCTCCCTTCCTCTCTGTGAAATATCAATAAAATATATTAAAAAAAAAAAAAAAGAAAATGGTAAGGTTTCATTCTTTTTATGGTTGAGTAATATTCCATCGTATATATGTATCACAGCTTTTAAAAAATATATATTTTCATTGATTTCAGAGAGGAATGGAGAGGGAGAGAGAAAGACAGAAACATCAATGAGAGAGAATCATTGATTGGCTGCCTCCTGCATGCCCCCTGCCGGGGATTGAGCCCACAACCTGGGTATGTGCCCTTGACTAGAATTGAACCCAGGACCCTACAGTCCACAGGCCGATGCTCTATCCACTCAGCCAAACTGGCTGGGACATGTATCACAGCTTTTTTATCCACTCGTCTATTGATGGGAACTTGAGTTGCTTCCATATCTTGGCTATCTACACTAATAAAAGAGAAAGATGCAAATTGACCGTACCTTCGTGATGCCCACCAGCCAATCAGGAGTATGCAAATTAACCCAACAAAGATGGTGGGTTAATTTGCATACACAGTCACCATGGCGACAACGCAGGCGTTTTGCACCGCCCCAGCTGCTCTGGGCCTCTGGGTAGCATGGGAAGGTGGAAAGGCGGCTCCGGGCTGGAGCGAAGGTGGTGCCGGCAGCCAGGGGAAGGAAGGCCCATTCTTGCACGAATCTTCGTGCATTGGGCCTCTAGTTGTAAATAACCATGCAATGAACATAGGGTTGCAAATATTCTTTCCAATTAGTAGGGAATAAACCTACATTTTAAAACAAGGGGAGGGCCAGAAAAGAAAGGTGGGAAGGCCTGACTCCAGAGTCAGAGGCTTTATTCTTCTGTCTAACAATGGCTTGAGAAACACAGCCAGGTTCCCAGATTCACTCTGCCTCTAGAAACCTTGGTCTCCTCATCTGAATGGGGAACTATCTGTTCACTCAGGGTTAGGAGGATGACACTGCCTCTGGTGGGAGCTATTACTTTGCCCAGGACTAGACTCAGACATGAATGTGAGGGAGCACCTAGGAGCTTCTGTTTGGGGCCCAAGCTGTACCCTTGCACACCCTCCTCCTACCCCAAGCCCCAACTTACCGGTTCTGCTCTTCGAGCTTGGCCAGCAGCTCCAGCTCATTGGGGCTGAGGTTCTCAGAGTCAGAGGTGGGGGAGCAGGTGGGGGCTGACAGGGCCTCCTGGGATGAGGAGTCAGGGCTCAAAGTGGGGCTTGCCATGGTGGGCAGGCTCATCAACTGCAAGCAGGGCCAGGTCACAGCTCTGTCTGGGGGCCGGAGACACACATAGTCAGCGTTGGGTTGGGTATCCACCTCATTCTGCCAGCTCTGGGCCAGCTGAGCCTGCTGTTCACCTGTGCACATTTCTTCACTCTGGGCTCCCACTTCTGCTCTGTACACTTGGTGTACCCCTCATCCCCATGCACCCCAGCTCAGCTAATGGCCATGCCAGCGCCTTCTATTCCAGACGCTGACTACCAGGACCCCTGCCTCTGTACTCCAGATGCCTGGACAGATACCATAGGACCACAGCAGGGCCCAAGCTGTGCTGTTGTCCATGGGCATGAAGGCCAAGGCTCATCTCCACACTCCAGAGTCTTCAGCAGAGTCTGAGGCCAAGGCTTCCATCACTCAAGACCCCTGCTGGGACCTTGAGGTGCAGGAGCCCCTACTTTGGTGGCCCTTTCTGACAGCCTTGGTCCTTGTCTCCTGCTGTGGTCTGTCCTGGGAGGCCTGCCTCAGCATCTGATCTTCCCTGTCTCATCAACCAGAGTGGGCTGCTAGCACAGCCAGAAGCAATTATTCTCTACTGTTAATTGTCTGGTGCTGCCAATTGCCAGAAGAGTTGACTACACTTGGGCTGGGAAGCCAGGGATGCATCAAAGTGCTGGGAGTCTGTGCCCTGGTGGACACAGAGTGAGAGCCGTAAGTTCTGATGGGTATCCTGATCTTGGCTTGCCGTGTGCCATGCAGGCGTCAGGTCATCTCTCCTATTTTTCCTGGGGATGGTCTGGCCCCACCCTCTTGGGGGGCTCCAAGAACACTGGCCTCTCACCTTCTGCCAGTGTCATGAGAGGCAGCTCAGCACCATACCCAAAGCTACGGCTCCAGACTCAGACCTGTACCTAAAGCATGGCACCCTCTCAACCAACTGTGTAGGCTTCTCTGAGCCTCACAGACCTCAGAGGGTGACTGTGAGAACGGAGTATGCTACTGCACATGGTGTGTGAGAACAGTGCCTGATACTTAGTGATCATTCCATAAACATCGGCTATTATTATCCATCCTGGGGCCAAGGTTGAGGGCTAGCTGGGAACCAGGGCTCCGGGGTTCTGTTGTGCCTGTTGTGGGATATCTGCGGGGTTGGCATCACCTGTAGGAGGTTCTAGTCATCAGGAATGGCTAGGAAAGGGAAGGATGCTAGGAGCTGGGGATAGTGTTCCTTCTACTCAGTCATTCTGCTTCTGGTGAGCCCAGGTTAGCTCAAAGGGTCTAAGAAGATAGTGATCCCCAGGGTCATGGTGGCAGGAAGAAAATCCTGCTCCCCTACTGCCACTGTGGGCAGTCCCTTCCTGCCCACCCATTCTCCTGAATGCTCTGTACCAGGAGTCCACTATGTGCTCTTGGACCCCACTTGACCTGGCTCTGACAGCTCAGCCTGCATAGGGGCCCTTGCCTGGTCTCTGGAGAGGTGGGAACTGGTCCCATAGGCAGCAGGGGAATAGTGACAAGATGAAAGCAGACCCCTCACACCTTCCTGGCCACCTCAGGGCACTGGGCACCTTCCTGCAGCCTAAGCTTAGCCCCCAGCCAACACCCAAGGGCTCAGGGGTTGGCTGGACTTGATCCTGGCCATGCACTTGATTCTGGCTGCCTTCCCTCATGCTGCCCTGTCACGGGGGTACCATTCTTCTTTCAGCTCGAGGGGGGCCAAGAACCTTCCCTCCCCAGGACTCTGTGACTCCCCAGGGCCACTGGTTCTGTCTCTGATTCCTGAGAGCTCCCCTAGTCTGTTGGGTACTAAGGGCTCTGGCTTTCAGTGAGTGGTATGAACTCTAGGTCCTGGCAGGACCAGCTGGCCAGGGACCACCTGCTCCAAAGATCAAGCCACATGCACCACCTAGCCAGGGGTTAATCATTCCTGACAGAGGAACAGTGGGGGCTTTCCTGCAGAGTCATAGTCTGTGGACAAGAAGTGCTGACCTAGAAGGATCTCTCTGGGCAGGGAGGGGCTGGGAAGGCTGCATGGGTTTCCCAGCTTCAGAGTTGGGAATTAGGGAGGAGCCTCAAAAGCATACCTGGATTTGGGGAGCAGTGGGGGCCTCAGAGAAAGAGACCACATGAAGCTAGGGTCATGACCTGGGACACTCTCTCAGTCATGCTTCTTCCTTGCTGGGCCCAGAGCATAGCTGGCCCACCATCTCCCCTAAAGAGCCTGAGAAAATGATTCATGTTTGAGTTTCTGTTAAAAAATAAAAACCACACCAGGAACCATCCACTAGGAGAGTGTGTTCAGCAATTTATCATATAGTAATGTGCATTTCATTCAGAAAATAAAGTTGACTCAATGTATAGGGCTGAAATTTGCAGTCTGAAGGTAGAAACTAATGATCCCTCAGGAACTTTCTTTTGACTCATCCCTGGACTGTAAACACTGCTTTGCCCTGGAAGCCATCTCCTGATGAATGTACATACACACACTCATACAGGCAGATATACACACTCACACACAATCTCACACTTATATATAACTCACACTTGATATACAGGTAGACACACACTCATACACATTCACTTTCACATGCACACACTATCTCATACCCATGCACACTCTTGCACGCACACAGGCATGCATGCTTTCTGCACTGACAAGACCTTGCCACCTTTGGAACTGAGTAGCTTGGGATGGACACTGGCTTGCTGCCGTCCTAGCTTTGTGAGCAACCCCCCCCCTTCCTCCCCAGAGTGCCATGACTCTTACTGGCTCAACCATTCCTTTCCTGGCACTTACTGAGGGCCAGGCGCTGTTCTAGGCATAGAGTGGAACAAGGTGATGAGAATACAACTCCACAGGGTATGCAGCCATTTCTCCCTTGATAAATGGGCTCAGAGATGCAGAGACAAGGCAGGTCCCTTCTAGGTCAAAGGGGCCAAACCTCTAAAATCCACACACAGGCTCCCTCTAGGTCTGGGGTTCCAACTTCAATGCCATTTGCCCCTACTCTAACTCAGCCACCTGAAGGGGGATCCTGGCTCCTGTGGAGTGGACAATGAGCCACCTAACCCTGCTCCTGCTGGCACCATCATTCACCTTGCTCCCATAGGGTGGTCCATGGCTTAGGAAGCTGAGCCAAGCAAGAGGGGTGGGAAGAAGATTCTGCTGGTGAGCTGGGCAGGGAGCATGGGGACAGAATAGTCCAGATGTCGGACATCTCCCACCTCCTTTTCCCTCTCCCTCTTAGGGAATTTTGGACACTGTCGGTCATGCCTCTTCCTTCTTGAAGTCCTCTCCCATCTAGTTTCCAAGAGGCTGGGCTCCTGGGTCTCCTGTTTCTTTGCCCAGGGCGTTTTAGCCTCCCACATGGTGCCTCTTCCTCCATAGGTTCTGCTGGGCCCTGTCCCTTCATGCTGTTGGTGATCTCACTCTTACGGCTTAAATGACTGAATATATGTTAGTGATTGTGACACCTCCATTCCCAGGTTTTCCTTTCTCCTGAGCACCAGCCAGATTGCCAAATGACTCCTGAACATCTCCATCAGACCCCTGGCCAGGGCAGGAATCGCCATTGTCTGAGTCCCTGCTACTGCAGTGTCCCCCGCTGGACCTGGTACAACCTAGGAGTTGATAAATATTTGAGGAATTGAACCAACCTGTTCACCCACCAATATTTACTGGACATCTACCAAGTGCTAGTTACTATGCTGAGGACTGAAGGCTGGTGGGCAAAGAGACACAGCCCCTACCCACCCAGAACATACAGGGGAAGAGACTAAGAAACGGTCACCCAAACTTCCTACTACAGATGGAGACAAATGCTTGGAATAAAAAATAAGGTAGAGTGGAAAACAGTCTGGCAGTTCCTCAAAAAGTTCAACAAGAGTTACCACATGACCCAGCAATTCTACTCCTAGATGTCTACCCAAGAGAATGAAAGACACACATCTACATGTAAACTTGTCCATGACTGTTCGTAGCAGCATTATTCACAATAGCCAATAAGTGGAAATAACCCAAGTGTCCATTGGCAGATGAATGGATATATAAAATGTGGTCCATCCATATAATGGAATATTAAAAGAAAGGAAGTTCGGATACATATGAACGTCGAAGACATGATGCAGAGTGAAAGAAGTCAGACACAAAAGACCACAAGTGATATGATTCCATTTATATGAAATGTCCAGAATAGGTAAATCCTTAGAGATAGAAAGTCAATTAGTGGTTGCCAGGAACTAGAGCCTGGGGGTGGGAGGAATGGGGTGGGGGAGCAACTGTTTATGGGATATTTTGGGGGTAATGAAATGTTCTAGAATTAGTGGTGGAGGTTGCACAACTTTGTGAATATACTAAGATCCACTGAATTGTTCATTTTAAAAGGGTGAATTTTATGATATGTGAATTATACCCCAGTTAAGAGAAGGTAAGGGATGGGGTGGGCGCAACTCAAGAAGGGACTCTAGGCAGGGGCCAGAACCCCACAGGGCATTGTGGGCCAAGGCAGCAACCTGACTGGGCTTGCATTTTAAGAAAACCCTCCTGACCTGCAGTGTGAAGCTCCTCCTCCAAGCCAACTTTCTCCCGACTAAAGCCAGCCCCTCCTCCTGCTGTAGGTGGGCCTACCTGGGTCCCTGATGCTGCCATCCATTGGCTCAGGCAAGGTCTGGTACTACCTTCCTGGTGCTTGCTCTAAACCTTTAGTCACTCCCTACTATGACTTGGAATCCCAACATTTTTGCATGGTGCACACAGCCCTGCTAACCTCACCTCCTCCCATCTTGCAGTCCCTCCACACTTAGCCCACAAGGAGCACCTACTTCTTCCTGCCTGTCTTTGCACATGCTGTTCTCTTTGACTGGAAAGGCATTCTCCAAGACTTGGTTTGAGTTTTTTTCTGTGAAATATTTCCTGCCAACATCCCGCCTCTAGTGTCCTGGTTCATTTCTCTCTTTTCTCTTCCTGAAAATACCTACTCCCTACACCCCAGCCCAAGACATATTCTATGGCAATTACTTCTATATATGCCTGCCTGCCCTACTGGGTCATGAACATTCTGAGTACAAGGGCCTGTTTTCTTAATTTTCTACTCCAAGCCCATAACGCAGCAACTGACATTTAGTTAGGTGCTCAATAAAGGTCTGCTGAATAAATGAAGATAAAAATATCTGTGCTACTCAGGCAGGGGATCAAGGTCAGCATCAACAGTAATAAGTCATGTTAAGAATATGTACCCTTGATAAGATGAGATGAGAAGGGCACTTCACCCCTATGTCTTTCTCCCCCCAAAAATCACCCAATTTAACTATGAGAAAATCTGGTGGCAAATCCTGATTAGGGAACATTTTAGAAAATTCCTGACTAGTCCTCCTCAAAACTGTCAAGGTCATAAAAAACAAGGGAAGTCTGAGAAACTGTTCCAGCCAGGAGAAGCCTAAGATATGATGATGAAATGTTGTGTGGGATCCAGGATGGGGTCCTGGAAAAGAAAAAGGATATTAGGGAAAAACTAAGGAGATCTGAATAAAGTGTGGGCTATAGTTAATGATAACGAATCAATATTGGCCCATTAATTATAACAAAGGTACCAGACTAACCTGGGATGTTACTAATAGGGGAAACTGGGTGTGGAATCTTCAGGAACTCTCTGGACTATCTTCTGACTTTTTTTTTGTATATCTTAAACTGATCTAAAAAAATAAAGTCTATTTTAAAGATAAAAAAGTGACTATATACCAGTGTAGACTGAAAAGTAAAGGACAGGTCTAACACATGAGAGGTGTCACCTTGAGCAGAAGGTCACTCAAAGGGTCCCTTAACTAGGCTGTAGTGGAAGAAAAATTCAAACTTGGATTTCTGACTCCCGAGCCTTTGCCCTACTTTGATCTGCTGTGCTGCCAATCTCTCTGCGTTCTTTTACTTTAGAAATAATATACCTGAAGCACTGAGTGTAGTGGGCACTCAGTGGATGGCTGTAATTATTATTATTACTAGAGGCCCGGCGCACAAAAATTCGTGCACTTGGGGGGGTGTCCCTTAGCCTGGCCTGCACCCTCTCACAATCTGGGACCCCTCGGGTAGGGTCCCTAGGCCTGGCCTGAGATCAGGGCCTATCAGGGCTTTCCTTCCCCCAGCTGCAGGCAGCTGGCCCCACCTCTGCTGCTGCCACTGCTTGCCATCTGTGCAGCGCTGTCCCCCTCCCCTGCCACTGGTGGCCTCCCTCTGCAGGTGACAGGTGTGGGGTGTGATGGCTTGGCTGGCCTGGGCCTCCCTCTGTGGGTTGATTGCTGGCCTGCCGCACAACTGCCACAGAGCCGCTGCCGCTGGTGAGCCTTCCTCTTTCTTTGCTGGGGGGGCAGGGCCAGCCCTGCGAGGGGCCCTCTGCCTACCTGATTGCCCTTAACTGCTGACCTGCCTACCTGATCACCCCTAACCACTTGCCTGCCTGTCTGATTGCCCCTAACTGCTTGCTGGGGGGCAGGGCCAGCCCAGCCAGGGGCGGTCTGATTGCCTCTAACTACTGGTCTGCTTATCTAATCACCCCTAACCACTCTGCCTGCCTGATCACCCCTAACTGCTTGCTTGGTGGTGGGGCCAGCCTGGCGAGGGGCTGTCTGCCTATCTGATCACCCCTAACTGCTGGCCTGCCTACCTGATTGCCCCTAACCACATGCCTGCCTACCTGATCACTCCTAACCGCTAGTCTGCCTGCCTGATCGCCCCTAACCATTTGCTTGGGGGCGGAGCCAGCCCAGCGAGGGGCCATGGTGGTTCTGGTCTCTGGTCATTCCGGTGATTATGCTTAAGGTGGCTGGCCTTTTATTATATAGGATTACTAGTTTTGTTAATCCTCACCCAAGGATATTTTTCCATTGATTTTTAGGGAGAGTGGAAGAGAGAGGGGAAAAACAGAGAGAAACATTGATGTGAGAGAAACACATCAACTGGTTGCCTCCTGCATATGCCCCAACCAGGGCCCTGGCCAGGAAGGAACCTGCAACCAAGATACATGCCCTTGACTTGGATTGAACCCAGGACCTTTATTTATTTATTTATTTATTTATTTATTTATTTATTTATTTATTTATTTTAAAATATATTTTATTGATATTTTACAGAGAGGAAGGGAGAGGGATAGAGAGTTAGAAACATCGATGAGAGAGAAACATTGATCAGCTGCCTCCTGCACACCTCCCACTGGGGATGTGCCCGCAACCAAGGTACATGCCCTTGACCGGAATCGAACCCGGGACGCTTCAGTCCACAGGCTGACGCTCTATCCACTGAGCCAAACCGGTTTCGGCTCCAGGACCTTTTTTTAAAGATTCAACATTTATTTATTTATTTTTATTGATTTCAAAGAGGGAGAGAGGGAGAGGGAGAGGGGGAGGGAGAGAGAGAGAGAGAGAGAGAGAGAGAGAGAGAGAGAGAGAGAGAGAGAGAGAGGCAGCAATGATGAGAGAGAATCATGGATCGGCTGCCTCCTGCACGCCCCCTACTGGGGATGGAGACCACAACCTGGGCATGTGCCCTTGACCAGAATCAAACCTGGGACCCTTCAGTCTGCAGGTTGATCCTCTATCCACTGAGCCAAACCAGCCAAGGCCACAGTCATTACTTTTTAACAGGGAAAGCTACTGAGTGTGTATGCACCATCTTTCAGAGCTTGGTATTTTCAGAGGCAGGAATAAAGGCCTCAAGTGTCCTTTAATTTTGGCTCCCTTCTCCTCTCCCCCTGGCTTCTGATCTTTACCTCTAATGATTATGGGGACACAGAATCATTTCTGAATCTGAAGCCTTGAAAGATGCCAGCTGACTTCATTTGTCTAGCAGACCACCATGGCTCTAACTCTGGGGAAAGTGTCCTGGTGTCTCAGGTCCTTTTCCTTGGCAAGGAGTAGGCAACTGATGGGCCAGCTGCCCCCCCACCCCACCCCCCAGGTAACATGAACAGTAGCTGGAATTCAAAAGCAAGTGGGTAGAGAAGACTGACAGCTCTAAACCAACCAGGCACTTACTGAGTATCTGCTATATGCCCTAGAATCGCCTGGAACTCAACTGTGAGTAGATACAAGCCCTGCTCTTGTGGGACTCATGGGCTGGAATGGGAGACAGACACAGACATATGTGGTGCACTGTAAAGTGGAAGAAAAGTGTAGTGAGTCATGCCATCAGGGCCTTGGAAATCTTCCCAGCAGGGCTCAATCTCTTCCTAGCTCTGGTGGGTTAGTTCTCCTATCTAAACCTCCTTCCTTCCACGGTCTCCGTTTGGCTTCTAGAGCATGTGCACTGCAGACTCCCACAGGCAGGTGGATTTTGCTGCCTTTCTGATTCTTCCAACGATGGGTTCCTCTGACCAGGGAGTTTGCATAGTGTGTGTCTCATGGATCACCTTTGAAACATGAAGGCTTATAGGATGAGGCCCACCAAATGAGGCACGCTGCCCTGAATGCATCATGCGTGCTCCTGCTTCCTGGGCCTCTGTCCAAGCACTCTGGCTGCCTAGAATGCTCCATACATCATACTTGCTCCACCTTCCCTAACACCCCAGAAATGCTCAGGGCCCTTTTCTGCTCTCCCCCAGCAGCACACCGTACATAATTCTGTCTCAAGTTTCTACACAGGAGACAGCAGGATGTGATGTTAAGGGCATAGTGCCGGAATCCCAGTTTCTCCAGGTTGTCTGGAGGATTAAATGAGATACTATGTAAATGGCACTTGGCACAGGGCCTAGGAAATGGCATGGGCCTGATCAGTGTGCACTAGTGGTTCTACCTCTTGTCTTGAGATGTAGAGAGGGTCTTTAGATGCAGAGCAGGGACCACCTTTGACATTCCTTCAGACCCCAATATCTGACTCAATTTCCAGGATGGCGCTTCCCACAGAATGATCTGTATCTATATCTGCACAAGAAGTTGAGATCATGTTCCCCCTTGGCCCCTGTAACCATCAAAGCATATACACAAAAACACAGACCTGTATTCTAGTCTAGGGTAAAAGTGCATTGATATTGTCCACAAGCCCGCCCTGGGAGCCTTCTTGTATTTTCCTAAGGAGTTCAGTCTCTCCTGAGGAGCCTTCCGACCCCACTGCCCCCACACAAGGTCCCACCCTGGGGAGCCTGTGGGGTTCATTTCTTGTGTACCTCATGACCTTCAGCAGTCTTTTCATTCACTTTCTCCCTTCAGCAAGTGAGCAGAACAAACCTCTTCCTACCCAGCATCAGGGGTCCATGCGGGGTGTGTGTGTGTGTGTGTGCGTGTGTATGTGGACACTGCCAGCAAGCAGGCCTCCTACTGCTCTCTGTCCCCCAACACAATAGACTATTTCTCAGCCCTGATTCAAGCTGGCTTCCTGAGGGGCAGCATGGCCACAGAGATATTCATTATACAGTGAGTTATCAACTAATTACAACCAGGGGACCAGGGTGGCTAGAAGGGTGACTGCCCTCCTGAACTCCATTGACTCCTTCCACACCGTGCCCAGGGACAGTCAAAGCCACATCCTAACCTCACTGGCTCCCCTGCAGTACAAACTACGGTTCTAAGAATTTATCCCCCCATATTCCAGATGGAGAAGTTGAGGTCCCAAGCCAAGATGTGCTTTTTTTCTAGGCCATCCAGAATACACTGGTGAACATCCACAAAGAAGCCTGGTCCTGTTTACTTGGGATTGTTGAGGAATGCTTATGTGGCTTGAAGGAGTTTAGATGGGCAATGCTAGGGCTGGACTGATCTGGAAATCTGCATGGGGCGAGGCCCGGGTCTCCCCCTTACTCCCTGCAGTCTGGCCATGCCAGCTTGCCAGTTCTGTAATCGCCTCTCTTCTCTGTCTCACCTCATTTTTGTGCCAGGGCCAAGCCACCTGCAGTTTTTTTCAAACCACCAGCAGTTAACCGCAGAAGCTCAGGGGAACCCACAGGTTGGACCCAAGGGCGAGGGTGGTGGGGTGGCGGAACAGATAGGAAGAGACAACACAACCCAGAAAGACACAGGCACAGGGGCTGCTAGCTCCATCACAGCCTAGCTGAGGAAAAAAACAGCCCATTTTCCCCCTTCTGAAAATATTCCTTAACAAAGAGCTGTCTGCTTCTGACAGGCCCAAACCCAGACGCACGGGGTCCCAGATGCCAGGAGAGGAGGAGGCTGTTTCATTTTAGCATAACATACTGGTTGTGGGTGAAAGAACTCATAGGGACTGTCAGGGGCTGGGCTGCCCCTGGGCAGCAGCACTGGCCCTGCCATCTGAGACCAGTAGGTGGGTGTGATGGGGTCAGCATGCTGGTCCTACCAGTCTGGTCAGACTGCAGGACCAGGGCCAGGAGCAGTGTGAACTCCTCTTCCTCGCCAGGGGGTGGCATAAATCAGAGGCCAGGCAGCGGTTCTTTTAGGGGGACGGGTGGAGGAGAGAGAGTGAGTGTCCTTCCCTTGGAAGAAGGGCAAAGTGGGGAGAGATAGATAAAGGGGAAGAAACCTGCAGCAGGTGTCCACTGGCTGTTGGGAGATTCTGGGTCACCCAACCACCTCCAGGGTTCCAGTGGGGGTGCTGGCTCAGGTAGGTTGGTGTGGATGGACAGACTGGCTGCCTGGGGCAGGGCAGTCAGCTCACACATCTGAGTCTATGCCAGAGCTGGGAGCACGGGGACCCCAGGAGGACCTGAGAAGGTAAGGTCCAAGAAGGGGTGTTGAAGAGCCCTGTGTGAGTGTGTGAGTGTGTGTGTGTGTGTGTGTGTGTGTGTGTGTGTGTGGTACCAAATGCCTGGTCTGTGTTGGAGGTCTGAGTTTCTCTGTGTATGTTGGGGATCCAAGTATCTGATTGTGAGTATGTGTGTGTGTGTGCATGTCAAGAGCTCCTGAATGATTTTTTGGGCGGTGGGTGGGTGGAAGGGGTTTCATGGGTATTCTCTGTTTGAGAACTGTTGGCAGTATGTGTGTGCTGTGCTGGGCTCTCAGAACAATTGGGGGGTAGTGCTGAGCATGAGGTGAGGGTGGACTTCCAGGAAACAGGGATCAAGATGAGTCAAGATCAGGGGTATGTGTGGAGCTACTGGAGTGTGCAGGGAGGACCCCAGGAGTGCTGAGAGTAGGAGATGGGCCAGCAGGCTGAGGTGAGGCCTGTGGACAGGAATCCTAATTTACAGAGGCTAGGTAAGGGTCCTGTGGGGTCAGAAGGGAAGGGCAGGGAGGACTCTGAGGCTGGTATCCCTGAGGATGGGGATAGGTCTAGGCCCAGAGATAGGATGGGAAGTGAGAGGAGGGACAGGTTGGTAAGGGGTCTGCAGATGGGAGACATCCTAAGGGACGGAGGGGTGGGTGGTGTCCTGGGCGCGCAGGGGGAAGGTCTGCGGGGTCGGGGCTGGGGAGGCCCTGGAAGGTCCTGGGAGGGGTCCTGAAGGTCAGTAAAGAGGGTGGGTGGGGGTCACGGGCCTGAGGGGCACTCCCTGGGATGGGCGGGTGGAGGTGGGAGGCGCCCGAAAGGGTCCGAGAAAGGGCCCTGAGAAGTCGGGAAGCGTCGGGAACGAGAGTGGGTGGAGGTTCGGCCCGAGGCTGACAACCAGGGTCCATGCTGGGAGTGCAGAGGGTTCCCAGCGCGGGTTCCGGGGAGAGGCAGCCCGGCTCCCGGTCTTGCCCGGCCCCGGCGGGCCGCAGCGAGAAGCCACTTGCCTGTGAAGGGGCCCGGGAGGCCCGGGCCACGCCGCCTCCCTACCTGCGCCGAGCGCGCCGCCATCGCTGTGCCGAGCCTCGCCGTCCCGTTAGCCCCACAGCTGCCAGCCCCGCAGCCCTGGCCCAGCTCCCTTAGCCGCCCCCCGGGACCACTGCCCCGGCCGGCTCGCCGCTGCCATTTCACCCGCTGACAGGAGCCGCGGCCCCGCCCCCAAAGCCCAGTCAGCCAATTCACCGCCCCCAGTTACCATGGCTCCGCCCACAGGCCAGGAGTGACGGGATATTTGACCATTCAGTAAGGAAGGCCCTGGCTACGGCCAGAAGGTTGCTGCCTCTGAGGAGAGAAGCGAATTGAAATTAGGGAAGTAGTGAAGGATGGGTGCTTTTGCCTATCGAAATGTGTAATCCTGTTGATCAACACCTGTCATGGCCAATAGCGAGGAAAGAGGGGTGTGTCCCTGAGAGAAGTCTGTGGCCCTGAGGAACCCCCTACTGAGGCAGCCAAGCTTTTGGCACTAAGCCCCGCCCATAACCGGGCTTTCCCCCAATGAAGAGACGTCCTGATATGTCCATTATCGTCTGTCCCTCAAACCAAGCCTTGGCAACTGTTGGGACTATATAAAGAAGATTGACAACTGAAGGAGGGCGATGAAGTAACACTCTGTGGCCAATGGGATCGTGAGATTGGTGTGCGGTTATCCTCCGGGCGGCAGGGCTTGAAACCTACATTGAATGACATAGGGGAGGGACTTGGGGGCGTGGCCTAGACAGCGATGGGGCGGGGCCAGATAAGGGTGAGGCTAATGGGTTGGGTCTGAGGAGAGGCGTTGCCCGAAATCCCTGAAGGGGAAATGATGGGACACATCTTCTTTGAGCTCGACTCTGTGCTGGGGACGGGGCTGTAGGGGGTGGGGTCACACCGAAGATTCAGGCTGGTCCCCTGCCGTAGTCTATTTTGGCCCGGTTAAGTATCTTCTCTGAGGCTCACACTGCCTTGTGTTCCCCCAGGCTGTGTTATCACTGCTACACTCCTCCTATCCCCCACCCTCCCCAGACTGATGGCTGCGGGGGTGGGGGGGTGGGGGGACGGGCGATTAGGGGACATGTAGGGCCTAAGTCAGGTCTCACCAGCATTGTTGATCAGGGGCCTGGCACATGGGAACTGCTTATAAATGCTTGATGAATGAATGATTAAGTGAATAGTGGGCCCAAGACTCTTTAACAGGGAAGGGAAGGGCGGGGGTGGGGTGGGGGTGGGGATCACTCAGCTGGGGAGGATATGTAGGGACAGTCACTGACAGAAGGCAAGACTTAGCAAAAAGGACATATTTTCACCCCAAGATGCAGGGATGGGCCTTGCAAGGGTGAGGTAGGGAATGACCCTGTCACAAGAGGGTGACATCATAAATTCAGAATGGGGACTGGTAATTGGAAACAGGAGGACTGGGACCAGAGTGGGATGTTCCAGGACCTTCTAAGGTCTAGATCTCAACCTTCTAAATAGTAGGAAGTTCTGTCTGGGTTGGGGAGCAATGACTGACATTCTTTGCTTTCTGTCCCTGTCCACCTTTCTACACTCTGTCCCATCTACATTTTATTTCTGTCTATACTTTCTCTGCTGCTGTCTCTACTCTTCCTTTGCCTCTTTATGCCTTTCCTGTCTCTCTCTCTCTCTTACTACCTACATTGTATCTATGAAAATTCTGGAACTGTTAAGAAAAGCCCCAAAACATATTTCTAAAAACTCAGGTGGTAAAAAATAGCCCTGGCTGGTTTGGCTCAGTGGATAGAGAGTCTGCCTTCGGAGTGAAGGGTCCCAGGTTTGATTCCGGTCAAGGGCATGTACCTTGGTTGTGGGCACGTGTGCAGGAGGCAGCTGATTGATGTTTCTCTCTCATCGATGTTTCTAACTCCCTATCCCTTTCCCTTCCTCTCTGTAAAAAACCAATAAAGTATATTTAAAAAAAAATACATTCTGTCTCCCTCACAAGCCCATAGCTTCCTCCCTCATTTTCTTTCTTCTTCTTCCTTTTTTTTTTCCCCTGAAAGAACAGATCTTTACCTCCCTCCTTTAAAAGTCAGCTTTTGTGTTGGGCATTCTATAGTCCTGACAGTTACAAGGTGACTTTGGATTTAGTGAATTAGAAGTTGAAATGAATTTATGGACATTGTCCCCTGATTTCTGGGTGGGCCTAGGAGAGGGGGTCACAGATCCCCATGGACGTGGTTGAAGATGGGACAAGGGTGTTGAGTCAGGAGGGCAAGGGTGACATCAGGATGTGGTGAGGGCCAAGTAACTAGCGAAGGACAATCCCTGAGCATGGAAGACTGAGGTGCCATCATGAGGGCTGAAGTCTCGGGGTTTGCCCTTGTTCCCAAAGGTCGTCTCAGGAAAGAACAGTTTGGTATGAGATATAACTTCAGAGGAACAGAGAAACCTGGACTGGTAGCCAAGATGAGGGAACTGCAGAGGTACAAGGCCCCCCCTGAAAAAGGTCATAACCAGTTTGTTCTGGGGCCTTGCCTGATAGGGACATCTAGTGGCTAGGAGATAAAATCAAACACCAGCCTGGCCAGTGTGGCTCAGTTGTTGAGTGTCAACCTATGAACCAGGAGGTCACAGTTCGATTTCTGGTGGGGTAACCTGAGTTGTGTTCTTGATCCCATGGGTGTGCAGGAGGCAGCCCATCAATGATTCTCTCTCATCATTGATGTTTCTATATCTCTCTTCCTCTCCCTTCCTCTCTGAAATCAATAAAAATATATTTTGAAAAGTCTTACACCAGGAAGATGCACAGGATATTTAACTCTCTCATTCTTATACAGCCATTTCCACACAAAGGATAGTTTAATTCTGGGGACACTATGATTCCAGTTTTATAAGCATAATGGAAAAAAAATCCAGCAAATTATTGTTGGAAAATACTTTTGAATCATAAATTGCACTTAGCCAATTAGATTCCTAGATCACTTTTCTATTCAGTGCAGTTAAACCATTCCCAACTTTTTCTCAAAGTTCATTTTTGCTTGATTGAAATAATTTTTATGAGGAAGATTTTTTTCATGTGATTTTTGAAGTAAACATTTGATCCATCAAGCAGGCTCCTTTGTCCAATTTTTACCAACTGTTGATTCTATCACTGTGATTTTTTGTGTGACTGTCATTTCTTCAGTCAAGTTTTGCATATTTAAATTTATTGAAATACCTTTTCTCTCTCTCGGTATTCAGCCATACAAATTTTAGCACAATCAAAAATTATTTTCTGGGTTAAACTTTCTGGACTCAAAATTCATTTGTTGTAAATATTGATTAATGTGAGTTGCACCTCACACTTGTCGCATAGAGAGCAAATTAGGCTATAATTTAAAAAATATATTTTTATTGATTTCAGAGAGGGGAGAGAGAGAGAGAGAGAGAGAGAGAGAGAGAGAGAGAGAGAAACATTAATGATAACAGAGAATCATTGATTAGCTGCTTCCTGCACACCCTCTATTGGGGATCAAGCCCACAGCCCCTGCATGTGCCCTGACTGATAATTGAACTGTGACCTCCTGGTTCATAGGTCAATGCACAACCACTGAGCCATGCTGGCCAGGCCATTTTTAATTTTTTGAGGTAATTCCATATTGCTTTCCACAGTGGCTGCACCAATCTGCATTCCCACCAAGACAGTTCCCCTTTCCCATGTCCTCGACAACACTTGTTATTTGTTGAGTCATTCTGATAGGTGTGGGGTGATATCATTGTGGTTTTGATTTGCATCTCTCTGATGATTAGGGACATTGAACATCTTTTCATGTCTATTGGCCATCTGTATGTCCTCTTTGGAGAAATGTCTATTTAGTTCCTTTGCCCATTTTAAACATTGGATTGTTTTTTGTTTTTTTTTGGTATTGAGTTTTAAGTTATAAGTACTTTATAAATTGTGGATAGTAATCCCTTATCAGATGTATCACTGGCAAATATGTTCTCCCAGTCAGTGGGTTGGTTGTCTCTTCATTTTGTTGATGGTTTCCTTTGCTGTGTGCCAAAACATTTTAGTTTAATGTAGTCTCATTTTTTTCATGTTTTCTTTTGTTTCACTTGACCAGGGAGAAATATCAGAAAAAAAAATATTACTGTAAGAAATGTCCAAGGTTTTACTGCCTATATATATTAATTCTTGAAATTGGAAAGTGTGAGTCCTCTGACTTTGTTTTTCTTTTTAAAGAAATACGATGTTAGCTGTCAGGCAGAAGAAGAGCCTGTGAAAGAGGTGGAGCGGGAGCAGGTGGGAAGAGTCCAGGTGAGAGTAGGACTCAACCAGGGAGAAGGGAATGGCCACGCCTATCAGGGTTGGACCAAGACAAAAATGGATCTGTTAGTTTGCTCAGGGGGAAGGTAGATTCTGTCATTGGTCATTTTTGGAGAGTGGTGGGAGGCGGAGCAGCCAAGAGAAGGAAAGAGAGAGGAGGTGATGGCAGGAATGAGGACAGCCCTTTTCCGAGATGTTTGGTGACACCTAGAGGACTGGGGAGGTTTTTCCCCAAAGATGAGAGAAGCATAACCAAGTTCCTAGAAGTCTCCTTGTTCCAACACGCGGGGCACAGCTCATCTGCAACACCAGGAACTGAGCCTTTGGGGCTGAAAACAACAGCTGACCTAGGAGCCAACTACTGCAGGGCAGGTATCTCCTACCCTCCTTCCCGGGGCTCTCCAGGGCAGCAGTGACGAAGAGGGGCTAAGGCGCAAGGTGAGGAAAATGAGCAAATCTGGAGGACCGTGACGTCACTCTCAAGAACAGGTAAAAGGTCGGCGCGGTGGGGGAAGGTTGGCATGCCAGGCAGAGGTTCTAGCGGCTAGGCTAGACGCGAGCCAGTGCTAAGGCAAGGAGGTAGGAAACTTTGGTATTTGTTCTGTAAACCTGTGTTGAAGCCACCTCAAACCTCTGGGTGGCGCGGTCTAGCCTGGCGAGACACCCAAACAGGCTGCCTGTATTTTATTTTATTTTTTTCTGAACAGCTTTTATTACACATAGAGGGGATGGGGCTCAGTCCTTCTTGGCTGCTGCTGTCCTCCTGGCGAGGACATTGCTCAGCTCCTCTCTCTTCCTCTTGACATGGATGTGTGTCCCTTTTTCTTTCTTTCTTTTTTTTTTTAAATTTATTTCAGAGAGAAAGGGAGAGGGAGAGAGAGAAGAAACATCAATGATGAGAAAGAATCATTGATCGGATGCCTCCTGCATGCCCCACACTGGGGATCGAGCCCGCAACCAGGGCATATGCCCTGACTGGGAATTGAACCTTGATCTCCTGTTCATAGGTTGATGCTCAACCACTGAGCTTTGCCGGTAGGGCATGTGTCCCCTTTTCTTGAAGCATTTCAGGGCCCTCTTGTCCTTAACCTTGCGCAGCTCCATAGGGTGCCTATCATGGGGGGCAAAGTCACACACACACCTCTTGGATCATTTCCCGCACCAACTTGGTGTGTTTGGTGAGGCGCCTGCGTAGTGGCTGTGCCTCTGCTGTGCCTCAGCTTGCTCACGTTTTTGGTCACCATGAGTCCCTTGTTGAGGCCCAAGGCCATTGGGTAGCACAAAGCCATGGCTTCTGTTCCTCAATGGCTGCCACAGTGAAAGGGCTGGCTCCGCTGCTGTCCTGTTTTTTGATTCCTGTCCACAGCCCCATGGGGTCTCTTTCTGATCTGTGGATGTTAGCTGAGGTTCTGTAATTTCATTGCGGGCAAGTTTCTGAAAGGCCAGCCCAGCCTGGCTCACATTTCAAAGAAGGAGAGACATACTCTTAAAGCAGCAGGTGGCCTGTGTCTAAGAATTGAGGAGGTAAGTGGGGTCTTGTAACCAGATAACCGAGGAGTTTGGGCTGCCTGTCACAACTTGAGCCAATTAAGCAGAGTCAGGGTTGAATGATATATGAGCATTTATTCCAATAATGGTGGCAGTATGGGAGAGCAGCTGGTCATCCACAAAAATCTGCTCTGCCTCTACCCATGCGCCAGCTGCTTATATTGGGTAGAAGGACAAAGATTACACAGGAAAGTAGGAATTACAGGCATGGAAAGTAGGCACAGTATAATCATTACAGGTTACAAGTCATGTGGGCTGGTGAGGGTCGCAGAGGGCAGGCACCTCTGGGACTAGATTGTTTCAGCCACGAGGTTGTAAGTCTCTCCATAATGACAGGCAATTCTTGGGACAGGAGGATGGAGTGTATTCTGATGTTAGCTCTCATGTCCGATGGCGTACAACTCTCAACCAGGTGAGAATGTGCTTTCCCTAATCAGAACAGAACCATCATGGTTAATAGAGCATGATTAACATTTCTTATAATTATAGTTAGTCCCCAATATTCTATTTCTGACCTTAATAGTTTGACTTGGGAAAAACTCCTGCTGCCAATCAAAGTTTATGGGGTGTGACAGAGTCTGTGCAGCTGAAGTAGTTTGGAAAAGAGCTCCAAGTAGATAGGGGAGGAAGCCTTTCTGGAGGAGGTGGTATTAAAAGATGTGTCTGGGCCATGGCCAGGTAGCTCAATTGGTTTGATCCTTGGTCAGTGCACATGCAAGAATCAATCAATGCATGCATAAATAAGTGGAACAACAAAATATTTGATTTTCCCCCCTTTTCCTTTCTCTCTCGATCTCAAATCAATAAAGAAAAAAATTTAAAAAGATGTGTCTGTGCCCTGACTGGTTTGGCTCAGTGGATAGAGTGTCGGCCTGCGGACTGAAGCGTCCCAGGTTCGATTCCGGTCAAGGGCATGTACCTTGGTTGCAGGCACATTTCCAGTAGGGGGTATGCAGGAGGCAGCTGATTGATGTTTCTCTCTCATCGATGTTTCTAACTATCTCTCCCTCTCCCTTCCTCTCTGTAAAAAATCAATAAAATATATTAAAAAAAAAAAAGATGTGTCTGTATATAATGTATATAAAATTAAACTGGGCAGTGGAATGAGCCAACATTTGCTCACTCACTTCATTTGTTCACTAGACATTTATTGAACTCAGTCTCTCCATGGAACTCACAGTCTAGAGGGGGAGACAGATGTAAAGCATGGGGTTTCTTTCTTTAAAAAAAATTTTTTTTTATTGATTTCAGAGAGGAAGGGAGAGGGAGAGAAAGATAGAAACATCAGTGATGAGAGAGAATCATTGATTGACTCCCTCCTGCACGACCCACACTGGGAATTGAGCCTGCAATCTGGGCATGTGCCCTGATTGGGAATCGAACTGTGACCTGGTTCATAGGTTGACATTCAACCACTGAGCCACATTGGCTGGGCATAAGAAGTCTCTTTTGCCGAAACCGGTTTGGCTCAGTGGATAGAGCGTCGGCCTGCGGACTGAAGGGTCCTGGGTTCGATTCCGGTCAAGGGCATGTACCTTGGTTGCAGGCACATCCCCAGTGGGAGTGTGCAGGAGGCAGCCGATCGATGTTTCTCTCTTATCGATGTTTCTAGCTCTCTATCCCTCTCCCTTCCTCTCTGTAAAAAATCAATAAAATATATTAAAAAAAAAAAAAAGAAGTCTCTTTTGATCACACCAGAGTTTATGCTAATGAGATGACTCAGAGTAGGGCCATTTTATAGTCTTAGGTTGGTCAAGTGATTACAGGGTTGGAGATTAAACTCTACAAAAACTCTTGAAATATGAGTTGATGAGCTGGTTGGTGAGGCATTCCTGTTCCACAGACACAGAGCTCTTGTGTTTGGGATCCTTCTGGACCTCATCCTATATACCTCTTCTTCTGGCTGTTTATCTGTATTCTTTAGCATGTCCTTTGTAATAAACCGGCTGGTGTGGTCCAGTGGTTGAGTGTTGACCTATGAACCAGGAAGTCATGGTTCAATTCCCAGTCAGGACACATGCTGGGGTTTCAGACTCGATCCCCAGTAGGGAGCGTGAGGAGGCAGTCAAGCAATGAGTCTCTCTCATCATTGATGTTTCTATCTCTCTCTTCCTTCCTCTCTGAAATCAATAAAAATACATTAAAAAACAAAAGAAGTAAGACCAATTATTTGCCCGGCCGCTGTGGCTCAGTGGATTGCACTTGGTCGTCCCACGCACCAAGAGATCACTGGTTTGATTCTGAGTCAGGGCACATGCCTGACTTTAGTGCTCGAGCCCCAGTAAGGGGCATGCAGGATGGATGTTTCTCTCTCATTGATGTTTCTATCTCTCCCTCTCCCTTCCTCTCTATCTAAAAATCAATTAAAAACATTAAAAAATCCCTAACTGGTTTGGCTCAGTGGATAGAGCGTCAGCCTGCGTACTGAAAGGTCCCAGGTTCGATTCCGGTCAAGGGCATGTACCTTGGTTGCGGGCACATCCCCAGTAGGGGGTGTGCAGGAGGCAGCTGATCAATGTTTCTCTCTCATTGATGTTTCTGGCTCTCTATCCCTCTCCCTTCCTCTCTGTAGAAAATCAATAAAATATATTTTAAAAAAACATTAAAAAACAACAACCAGTAAACATAAGTTTAGTTAATGTTTCCTGGAGTTTTATGAGTTGTTCTAACAAATTATTGGACTGATGAGGGTGACATGACAACCCCTGATTTATAGCCAGTCCATCAGAAATATGGGTGGCCTGGACTTTCAACTGGTGTCTGAAATTGGGGACAGTCTTATGGGACTGAGCCCTTAACCTGTGGGATCTGTTAAAAACAAGACAACAGACCCCAAATGGAGTTGCTTATGCTAAGCCCTATGTCACCAAACTGAGAGTTAAGTTAATGACAGTTTCGTCTCTCTCAGAAATGGAATCTTAACCAAGAATCGCCTGATCAGCACTAGCCATCCCCTGTAGGGAAAGTAACCTTGCAATAACCAACCCGCTTTTTCTGCATTGTACAACTTCCTTGTTTCTGTTCCCCTCTCTCTAAAATCTCTTGCCTTGCATAGTTCTTCAGAGCTCTAACTGCTAGATTGGATGCCATTTTATTCACAAATCGTTGAATAAAGCCAGTAAGATCACTAAAATTCACTCAGTGGAACTTTTTGAAAAAATCCTCTCCCAAGGATATTTTTCCATTGATTTTTAGAGAGCGTGGGAGAGGGAAAGACAGCGAGAAATATCGATGTGAAAGAAACACATTGATTGGTTGCCTCCTGCGTGCGCCCTGACCAGGGTCCAGGCCAGGGAGGAACCTGCAATCAAGGTACATGCCCTGGACCAGAATCAAACCTGGCATCCTTCAGTCCACAGGTTGATGCTCTATCCACTGAGCCAAACCGGCTAGGGCTCAGTTGAATTTTTTATTTATTATTTTATTTTTTATTGATTTCAGAGAGGAAGGGAGAGGGAGAGAGAGATAGAAACATCAATGATGAGAGAGAATCATTGATCAGCTGCCTCCTGCACGCCCCCTACTGGGGATCGAGCCCACAACCCAGGCATATGCCCTTGACCAGAATCAAACCCGAGACCCTTCATTCCCCAGGCCGACGCTCTATCCACTGAGCCAAGCTGGCTAGGGCTCAGTTGAATTTTTTAAATAGCTCTGATGCTATATCCAGGTTGATAATGTCAGACTTGACTTAAATTTGTAGGACATCCAGTCAGTGATGGCCTAGAATTTTAGAATTGCTTGGTGATATAAGAAAACATGCCAGAGCTTCCAGAAGGTTATATTCTAGGGTTAGGGTTACATTCTGAAGAATGAAGTGTTGGAGCAGAGATGAAATGGGGTATAGGAAGGAGTGTTTCTGTTAGATTGTCAGCACCTGCAAAGATTAGGAAATGAAAGAGAATGTGACTTCCCTAGAGGAACTGAAAGTTTTCAGCAAGACTCTAGGGCCTTAGGAAGGAAAACTAGATGGCTAGTTTGGGATCTAATTACAAGGTATGGAATACCAGGCAGAAGGGTTAATAATGAATTTGGTAGGAATAGCACACCCAAGAGAGAGTATCATCTTTGGCCTTCCTGAGGGATTGATGTTCCAGTTTTGCTGATGTGCCTCTGGAGATGGAAAAGCCACTATCTCCTCAGGAAGTTCAGCTGAGCACAAAGAGTATGCCAAATCAGGCTGGGGACCCTAGCTCTGCCTCAAGCCATGCAGCCAGGAGCAGGTCTTCTCAACTCTCTGAGCCTCAGTTTCCCCTATGTGAAATGGGACACAGATTGTCTTAATCCGTTCAGGCTGCTATAACAAAATACCATAAACTTGGTGGCTTAAATAACCAATATTTAGTTTTTACGGTTCTGGAGCCTGCAAGTCCAAGATCAAGGCACTGGCAGATTCCATTTGTGCTGAGAATCCTCTTCCTGGTTCATAGACAGCCATCTCATTCACAACCTAGTCTTTTCCAGTATGCCCCACCCCCCAAATACTATTACATTGGGGATTAGGTTTCATCACAGGAATTCTGGGAGGACACAAACATTTAGTATATGGCATAAAACCACCTCACAGGGCTGTCATGAGATAGAACAGGTCCTTAGCACCAAACAGATGCCAAATAAAAATTGTTTCTTTCCCTCTTCTTTAAGGAATAAAACTCCTCCAGAAGACCTGTAACATATTTTCAAGTTGGATCTTACACTGTCCAACAATTCCACCAGCACCAGTCACTCCGGTCATGTCACCTCTTCTCCACCAAGAACATACAAACAAAAATAATTCTTTTAGTCATTCATTTAACACATACCCGTATTATCCAAGGGCCAACTGGAATTTAGTAAAACATACCCCTGTTCATTCACTGATATATCTGTGATGTTTTCATGTTATAGTGGCAAAATTGAGTAGATATGGCAGAAACTGTATGGCCCACAAGGCCAAAAAATATTTGTTATCTGGTTCTTTTCAGGAAATGTTTGTCAACTCTTTTTTTTTTTTTAAATATATTTTATTGATTTTTTACAGAGAGGAAGGGAGAGGGTAGAGAGTTAGAAACATCGATGAGAGAGAAACATTGATCAGCTGCCTCCTGCACACCCCCTGCTGGGGATGTGCCCGCAACCAAGGTACATGCCCTTGACTGGAATCGAACCTGGGACCCTTGAGTCCGCAGGCCGACGCTCTATCCACTGAGCCAAACCTGTCAGGGCTGTTTGTCAACTCTTGGTCTAGAAGGTTGCATTATGGGTAGACAAATAGTAAACAGATAAATTTTAAGCCTGAATTTGGGCCCTTCCCTCTCTTTCTTGGACTTCCCAAATATGAGAGGCAATACAATCACCTCTCCCCTGCTTTATTTTGAGCTGGTTTGAGTTGGGGGCATAGAGTTGAATGAAAAAAAAAAAAAGTGCTTTCATGGTTTGAACCCAGCTGTAGCGTTTATAAGCTGATGGACCATGGGCAGGTGAAGTAATCTTTGAGCCGGTTTGCTCATAGGTACAATGAGGACTCTAATAGCTGTGTTATGAGGATTAACTGAAGGAAGGACTTGCGACTCTCAGCTGCACAGAGCTGCCTCAGCCAGGGCCAGACCCTTCCTGGGATAGCCCATGTGGGGCAGTGATCCCTCCAGAGCTCCCCACCAGGCTGGCACACAGTTCAATTCTGCTTCTGCTCCTGTAACATCACAGGAGAGAGAGAACTACATAACCAGATACCCAGAGAAGAGAGACCATGGGGAGACAAAGAAACAGCCCGCATATGAAAGAAAAGCAGGCATCACCAGAAAAGGAAGTAAACAAAATGGAGGCAAGCAACCTGCCAGAGAAAGAATTCAGAGAAATGGTCATAAGGTGGCTGAAAAGAATGGAAGACAAATTTGACAATATGAGTAAGAACCAAGAGGAAATGAAGAAGAACCAAGAAGAAATGAAAAATGACATCGCTGCTGTAAAGAACTCAATAGAAAGCATCAAGAGTAGACTAGAAGAAGCAGAGGACCACATCAGTGAGCTAGAAGACAAGGTAGGAAAAAATACCCAAGTAGAGCAGTTTCTAGAAAAAAAAATTAAAAAGCAGGAGGAGAGCCTAAGGGAACTTTGGGACAACACGAAACAAAACAACATCTGCATAATAGGGGTTCCAGAAGGAGAGGACACTGAGCAAGGAATAGAAAACCTGTCTGAAGAAATAATGACAGAAAACTTCCCTGATATAGGGAAGAAAAATTCCACACAAATCCAAGAAGCTCACAGAGTCCCAAGCAAAATGAACCCCAAAAGACCGATGCCAAGGCACATTATAATTAAATTGGCAAACACCAACGACAAAGTAAGAATCTTAAAAGCAGCCAGAGAGAGACAGAAAGTTACCTACAAAGGAAGCCCCATCAGACTAGCAACTGATTTCTCAACAGAAACTCATCAGGCCAGAAGGGAATGGAATGAAATACACAAAGTCATGCAAAGGAAGGGTCTGAATCCAAGAATACTGTACCCAGCAAGGCTGTCAATCAAAATTGAAGGTGAAATCAGGAGCTTCACAGACAAAAAAGGACTAAGGGAATTTATTACCACCAAACCAGCAATGCAAGAAGTGCTAAAGGTCTGCTGTAAAAAAAAGAAATAGGAAGCGAAGAAGGAACACAGGGGTAAAGAATAAAAATGGTGACAAATAAGTACCTATCAATAATAACTTTATTATTTTTTTCCAATAATAACTTTAAATGTAAACGGATTAAATGCCCCAATAAAAAGACATAGAGTAACGGATTGGATAAGAAAACACGACCCATATATCTGCTGTCTACAAGAAACCCACCTCAGAAAAAAAGACTCACACAGACTGAGGGTGAAGGGATGGAAAAAAGTTTTTCAGGCGAATGGAAATGAAAAAAAAAAAAAAAGCTGGGGTAGCAATACTTATATCTGACAAATTAGATCTCAAAGTGAAGGACATAACAAGAGATAAGGAAGGCCACTTCATAATACTAAAGGGAGCAATACAACAAAAAGAAATAACTCTGGTAAACATATATGCACCCAATATAGGAGCACCCCAATACATAAAAAAAACTCCTGGAGGATATCAAAGGAGAGATTGACAGCAATACAATCATAGTAGGAGACTTTAATACCCAACTATCACCATTGGACAAATCCTCTAAACAAAAAATCAGCAAAGAAACATCAATCCTAAATGACTCACTAGACCAGATTGAATTAATTGACATCTTCAGAACATTTCACTCCAAAGCCACAGAATATACATTCTTCTCAAGTGCACATGGGTCGTTTTCAAATATAGACCATATGTTGGGTCATAGGCAAAGTCTCTTCAAATTCAAGAAGATAGAAATCATATCAAGCATCTTCTCAGATCACAGTGGCATAAAACTGGAAATCAACTACAATAAAAACAATAAAAAAAAATCAAACACATGGAGACTAAACAGCATGCTATTAAACAATGACTGGGTTACCAGAGAGATCAAGGAAGAAATAAAAAACATCATGGCAACAAATGACAATGAAAACACAACAATCCAAAATCTATGGGACACAGCGAAAGCAGTCTTGAGAGGGAAGTTCATAGCTCTACAGGCCTACTGCAAAAAACAAGAAAAAATGGTAATAAATTACCTAACCCTACAACTCAAAGAGTTAGAAAGAGAGCAACAAGAAAAGCCCAGTGTAAGCAGAAGGAAGGAAATAATAAAGATCAGAGTGGAGAAAAATGATATTGAGACAAAAAAAAAATACAAAAGATCAACAAAACCAAGAGCTGGTTCTTTGAAAGAATAAACAAGATTGATGAACTTCTAGCCAGGCTCACCAAGAAGCAAAGAGAGAGGACCCAAATAAACAAAATCAGAAATGAAAGAGGTGAAATAACAGAGACCCCACCAAAATACGAAGGATTGTTAAAAAGTACTATGAACAACTCTATTCCAACAAACTGGACAACCTGGAGGAAATGGACATATTCCTAGAAAAATATAACCTTCCAAAACTCAATCAGGAAGAATCTAAACATCTCAATAGGCCAATAAATATGGAAGAAATTGAAGCAGTCATCAAAAAGCTTCCAGCAAACAAAAGCCCAGGGCCAGATGGCTTCACAGGGGAGTTTTACCAAACATTCAAGGAAACACTAAAACCTATCCTCCTCAGACTATTCCAAAAAATTCAAGAGGAAGGAACACTTCCAAGCTCCTTCTATGAAGCCAGCATCATCCTAATACCAAAACCAGATAAAGACAACACAATGAAAGAGAATTACAGGCCAGTATCCCTCATAAACATAGATGCCAAAATTCTCAACAAAATTCTAGCAAATCGGATCCAGCACTACATCAGAAAGATCATACACCATGACCAAATCGGATTTATCCCAGAAATGCAAGGATGGTACAATATTCACAAATCAATAAACGTGATACATCACATAAACAAATTGAGAGATAAAAATCACATAGTCATATCAATTGATGCAGAAAAAGCATTTGACAAAATCCAACACCCTTTCTTGATTAAAAACTCTCAACAAGGTGGGAATAGAAGGATCATACCTCAACATAATAAAAGCTATATATGATAAACCCACAGCTAACATCATACTCAATGGGCAAAAACTAAAACCATTTCCCCTAAGAACAGGAACAAGGCAGGGATGCCCACTCTCACCACTCCTGTTCGACATAGTACTGGAAGTATTAGCCATTGCAATTAGACAAGAAGAAGAAATAAAAGGCATCCAAATTGGAAAAGAAGAAGTAAAGCTGTCCTTATTTGCAGATGACATGATATTGTACATAAAAAACCTGAAAGACTCCATCAAAAAACTAATAGACTTAATAAATGAATTCTGCAATGTAGCAGGATACAAAATTAATGCCAAGAAATCTATGGCATTTCTATACACCAATAGTGAACTTACAGAAAGAGTACTAAAAAAGCAATCCCATTTACCATCGCACCAAAAAAATTAAGATACCTAGGAATAAACTTAACTAAGGAGGTAAAAGATCTATACGTGGAAAACTACAGGACACTGAAAAAAGGGATAGAGGAAGACATAAACAGATGGAAGAACACACCATGTTCATGGACTGGGAGAATCAACATCATTAAAATGTCCATACTACCCAAAGCAATCTATAGATTCAATGCACTCCCCATTATAATACCAATGGCATATTTCACAGACCTAGAAAGAACTCTCCAAAAATTTCATCTGAAATAAAAAAAGACCCCGAATAGCCACAGCAATCCTGAGAAAGAAGAATAAAGTAGGAGGGATCTCAATACCAGATTTCAAGCTGTATTACAAAGCCACTGTTCTCAAAACTGCCTGGTACTGGCATAAGAACAGACATATAGATCAATGGAATAGAATAGAGAACCCAGAAATCAAACCAAATCACTACGCTCAATTAATATTTGACAAAGGAGGCATGAACATACAATGGAGTCAAGACAGTCTCTTCAATAAATGGTGTTGGGAAAATTAAACAGATACATGCAAAAAAAAATGAAACTAGACCACCAACTTACACCATACAAAAAAATAAACTCAAAATGGATCAAGGACTTAAACATATGATGAGAAACCATAAAAATACTAGAGGAATCCACAGGCAGAAAAATCTCTGACATATGCCGAAACAATTTCTTCACTGATACTGCTCCTAGGGCAATGGAAACTAAAGAGAAAATAAACAAATGAACTACATCAAAATAAAAAGCTTTTGCACAGCAAAGGAGACCATCAATAAAACAACAAGAAAGCCCACTGCATGGGAGAACATATTTGCCAATGATATCAAGGATAAGGGTTTCATCTCCAACATTTACAGGGAAATCAGGCAGCTTAACAAAAAGAAGATAAACAACCCAATCAAAAAATGGGCAACTGATCTAAATAGATACTTTTTGAAAGAAGGCAGAGGGAAGGCCAAGAGACATATGAAAACCTGCTCAAAGTCACTAATCATCAGAGAGATGCAAATCAAAACAACAATGTGGTACCATCTCACACCTGTCAGAATGGCTATTATCAACAAATTGACAAATGACAAGTGCTGGCAAGGATGCAGAGAAAAAGGAACCCTTGTGCACTGCTGGTGGGAATGCAGACTGGTGCAGCCACTGTGGAGAACAGTATGGAGTTTCCTCAAAAAACTAAAAATGGAACTCCCATTTGACCCAGTGATCCCACTTCTAGGAATATATCCCAAGAAACTAAAAACACCAATCAGAAAGGATATATGCACCCCTATGTTCATAGCAGCACAATTCACCATAGCTAAGATTTGGAAACAGCCTAAGTGCCCATCAGCAGATGAGTGGATTAAAAAACTGTGGTACATCTACATAATGGAATACTACGCTGCAGTAAAAAAGGAGTTCTTACCATTTGCAACAACATGGGTGGAGATGGAGAGCATTATGCTAAGTGAAATAAGCCAGGCAGAGAAAGATAAATATCACGTGATCTCACTCATTTGTGGAATATAATGAACAACATAAACTGATGAACAAAAATAGATCCAGAGACAGAGAAACATCAAGCAGAACGTCAAACCTCAGGGAAGGTAGGGGAGGGTGGGGGTAAGGGGGAGAGATCAACCAAAGGACTTATATGCATGCATGTAAGCCTAATCAATGGACACAGACAACAGGGGGGTGGGGGCATGAATGGGAGGTGGGGGGAAATGGGGGAATAAGGACACATAAGAGAGCATCCACATGAGGGGATGGCCTACTACTATGGGATGTGAGATCACAAATGAGGTAAGAAGGATAACATTATGGGGGTCTGTCTGCCTGATGGGAGAGCTCAATGTCCATACACAGTGAGGTGATATCCACACAAGGTAGGGGATGGTGATGAAAAAGGAGATTGGTTATATACAGGGGGATTGATTCAGGATTTTCACCATCAGAGAAGGATGTTACAAAGATGAATAGAGAGAAAATTACAATGAACTCTACTGTATGTAATTGAAGGTGTTGGTGTAAACTTGTGCTCTTAAAAATATACAGAGAGATAACTAATGAAATTGAAGCAGTAATAAAAAAACTCCCAGCAAACAAAAGTCCTGTATCAGATGGATTTACAGGCAAGTTTTACCAAACATTCAAAGAAGAACTAACACCTATCTTCCTCAAACTATTAAAAAATTGAAGAAGAGGGAAGACTTCTAAGCTCTTTTTAGGAGGCCTGCATTATTCTAATTCCAAAACCAGATGAAGATACTACAAAGAAAGAGAATTACAGGCTAATATCCCTGATGAACATAGGTGCTAAAATCCTCAACAAAATATTAGCAAATTGGATCCAGCAATACATAAAAAAGATCATACACCATCACCAAGTGGGACTTATTCCGAGAATGCAAGGCTGGTACAATATTCACAAATCAATAAATGTGATATATCACATAAACAAAATGAAGGATAAAAGTCACACGATAAATATCAATAGATGTAGAAAAAGCATTTCACAAAATCCAATATCCATTTTTGATAAAAAAAAAAAACTCAGCAAAGTGGAAATAGAGGGATCATACCTCAGCTTAATGACAAACCTACAGCCAACATCATACTCAATGGGCAAAAATGAAAATAATTTCCTCTAAGGACAGGAACACAAGAGGGATGTCCACTTTCATCACTCTTATTTAACATAGTACTGGATGTTCTAGCCACAGTGATAAGATAAGAAAAAAACATAAAAGGCATCCAAATTGGAAAGAAGGAAGTAAAACTGTCATTATTTGCAGATGACATGATATTGTATGTAGGGAACCCTAAAGACTACACCAAAAAAACCCCTACTAGATCTAATAATTGAATTTGACAAAGTAACAGGATACATAATTAGTATTCAGAAATAGGTTATTTTTACACACCAATAACTCTTAGAAATAGAAACTAAAAAACAAAACAAATGTCACTTACCATTGTAACAACAAAAAGATACCTAGAAATAAACTTAGCCAAGGAGATAAAAGACCTGTATTCAGAAAACTATAGGAAATTGAAAAAAATAAATAGAGGAAGATATAAACAAGTGGAAGCATATACCATGTTCATGGGTTGGAAGAATTAATATCATTAAAATGTCCATACTACCCAAAGCAACCTATAGATTGAATGCAATCTATAATCTAAAATAGCATCAGCATATTTCACAGATCTAGACAAATACTCCAAAAATTTATATGAAACCAAAAAAGACCCCAAATAGCAGCAAAAACTTTGATAACGAAGAATAAGTTTGGAGGGATCACAATACAGATCTCAAACTCTACTACAAAGACATTGTAATGAAAACAGCCTGCTACTGGCACAGGAAAAAGACCCCAGAAATTGACCCCTGCCACTATGGTCAATATTTGACAAAGGAGGCAAGAGCAAACAATGGAATAAAGACAGTTTCTTTAATATGTGGTGTTGGGAAAATTGGACAGGTACATGCAAAAAAAAAAAAAATGAAATTAGACCACCAACTTACACCATACACAAGAATAAATGCAAAATGGGTTAAAGACAAATGTAAGTTGCAAAACTATAAAAAACCTAGAAGAAAACACAGGCAGTAAAATCAGACATCTCGCCGTAACCGGTTTGGCTCAGTGGATAGAGCATCGGCCTGCGGACTGAACGGTCCCAGGTTCGATTCCGGACAAGGGCATGTACCTTGGTTGTAGGCACATCCCCAGTGGGAGGTGTGCAGGAGGCAGCTGATAGATGTTTCTCTCCCATTGATGTTTCTAACTCTCTATCCTTCTCCCTTCCTCTCTGTAAAAAATCAATAAAATATATTTTAAAAAAATCTTAGACATCTCATGTAGCAAAAATTTCACCGATACATCTCCTAAAGCAAGAGAAACAAAGGAAAAAGTAAACAAATGGGAATATATCAAAATAAAAAGCTTCTGCACAGCAAAATAAACCATCCTCAAAATGAAAAGGGAACCCACTGTATGGGGGAACATATTTGCCAATGATACATCTGATAAGGGGTTAATTTCCAAAATATACAAAGAACTCATACAACTCAACACCAGAGAGACAAACAACTCAATTTAAAAAATGGGCAAAGGGCATGAATAGATGCTTCTCCAAAGAGGACATAGAGATGGCCAATAGACATATGAAAAAATGCTCAGCATCACTAATCATCAGAAAGATGCAAATCAAAACCCACAATAAGATATCACCTCACACCTGCCAGAATGGCTACTATCAATAAATCAACAAAAAACAAATGCTGTTGGGGACATGGGAAAAAGGGAACCCTAGTACACTGCTGGTGAGAACGCAGACTGGTGCAGTCACTATGGAAAACAGTATGGAGATTCCTCAAAAAATTAAATATAGAACTGCTGTTTGATCTAGTAATCCCACTTCTAGGAATATATCCTAAAAATCCCAAAACACCAATTAGAATATATGCACCCCTATGTTCCTAGAAGCATTATTTACAGTAGCTAAGATCTGGAAACAGCCCTATTGCTCATCAGTAGATGAATGGATAAAAAACCTGTGGTACATTTACACAATGGACCCTACCCATGCATGAATTTCATGCACCGGGCCTCTAGTAGGGGATATAAAAGCCAAATAGCAAAATGGCAGATATAAACCTTTCCTTATCAGTAATAACATTAAATATAAATGGATTAAACTCTCCAATTCAAAGGTAGAGATTGACAGAATGGATAAAAATGACCTAATCATATGCTGTCTATAGAGTATATAGATTTAGATGTGAACAAAATCAACTCCATCTCTGTGTCCAGATTTCATTTCATTATTAAGTTTCATGCTGTGACCAACCTCACTATCCTTAGCAAGCATATCAAAGCCTTCTAGTTGTTGATTATATGTGTTCTTTAAAATGTAGCCATAAAATTTTGTTAATAATGGCCACAATGGCATGACAACTGAGATAAATATCAAACTGGTGATAGTACTGATTTAAGAAATCACCTATCACAAGACCATCAGGAGGTATGGCACTACTGCATTCTTTGTCCCTTTGTCTTGTCAATCATCAGTACCTGAGTTATACCACAAAAAAGCACTGTGACAGGGGTCTGGTAGTAAAGAATAATTTGCACAGACTTCTGCTCTAGCCCAATCTTCCCGTAAGTAAATAACCCTATAATAAATTGTTATTTCTATGGAGTTGCCTGCTTTGTTCTTTGGTCTGAAAAGAACTTCTCCTTATAGTAGCCATTACACCTTTACCCCACTATTGGACAAAGAAATTCACTTTAGATTAAAATTAAAGAGTGCCCTGCTGATGTGACTCAATGGTTGAGCATCACCCTATGAAACTGGAGGTCATGGTTCAATTCCCGGTCAGGGCACATGCCCGGGTTGTGGGCTCGATCCCCAGTGAGGGGCGTGCAGGAGGCAACCTATCAATGATTCTCTCTCATCATTGATGTTTCTATCTCCCTCTCCCTTCCTCTCTGAAATCAATAATAAAAATATATTTTAAAAATTAAAGATAGTAACATAAAACTGATTGAATCAGATAGGAAATCAGGAGTCCATACATAAATAAATTCAAAACTTGATATACATTGTTTCAAAGTAACTCTCTACAAAATAGTAATTACAAAGGGGAAAGGGTACCTGCTTCTTGCAGTCGTTAAGCAGGGACTCAGAGGTCCACCTGCCTGGGTCTAACTCCCAGCCCATCACTTAAAGGATATGTGACCTCAGGCAGTTTCTGCTCTCTCTGTTTCTGTCCTCAGCTCTAAAGCAGGATTATAACTACGCTTTTCTGTCAGTGCTCCGCAGCCAAAGACCACCAGGAGCACACCTGTGGTTTCTTATTTGTTGCAGCAAGGTAGAATGCACAGCACAGGGTTCTGGGGTGTGTGTGTGCTAAGTGCCATTATTATTGAGTATTTATCATTGAGATAGGAAATTTATAACCATTACTAGTGCACTGTATTAGACTTCACATTACAGTACGAAGCAGGGTAATTGTCCCATTTTACAGCCAAGGAAACTGAGGCTCTGATAAGGTGGGGCCAAAGTTCCCAGGATTAGGTGGGGGTTGGAGCAGTGCCTCCTGACACTAGCATTGACCTCAAGCTTCTGCCCCACCCTAAATGACTTCTTTCATAGCTGTGTCAGGCATTTCATCTCTACCCCAATTTTCTGAGAGGAAGTGGGTGTCCCCACATAGTTCCTCATTCTTCTTCCTGCATTTGGGAGGAATAGCCCCTGGAGGGGCTGCCAAGGACAATACATGAGGTTATAAAAATCGTAGTCCAGGGAGGAGCTGGACAGAACAGAGAGGAGAAGAAGATGGCAGAGATGTGTGTCCCCAAGGAACCAGGTGGCCTTGATGAGGCTGAGCCCCCATTATGGGGTAATGGTGGGGAGGGCAGGGCTCTAGGGTCCTGGGGGAGTCCAGGTCTGGCCTCCAGCCTGCAAGGAGGGAAGAGGGTCTGGTCTCCATTAGGGCTTTGAAGCTCAGATAAATACATTCTGTCCTGTTCAGAGGAGAGGGAGATATTTCAAGGCCAGAGATCATCTGAGAAAGACCCTGGGCTGTCGAGGAGCTCAAGAAGTTTGCCAGGTACTGGGATGGGTGGTTCAGGAGCAAGCACCCAGGGAAGGGGGCAGCTGGGAGGCCACCTCCAGCATGGGTGGGTTGAGGCAGGTTCTGTCCCTAGCTCCCAGCTCTGCCCATTCTGTAACAGAGTGTCTAACCCGGGCCCCTCTGCATCTGATACTGCTCCTCATCTCTTTGGGTCTCTTCATGCTCATGCTGATCACCCTGATTCAAGGTGAGTTCAGTGCTAGGGGCTAGGAGTCCTGAGCCTCTTGGGGTTTTCCCTCTGGGTTGGTCTTTGCCCTTTTCCACAGTCCTCAAAACCACTAGGGCTGGGATATTTGGACTCTCTGTCATCGCCTGTGTGACTGTGGGCTGGTTACTACCTCCCTCTGAGCCTTTTTCCTTACCTGTGAAATGCAGCTCATTTTCCTCCAGGCGGGTTTGTGGGGCGAGGGTTAGGTTCTCAGATCTTGAAACCAAAGGTGGCACAGGATCAGACATACTGTAGGCACTCAATTAAGGGGAATTCTCTGCTCTGTTGTAGTCTCCAGGATCCAACAATCCCTGCCAAGAGAGATGGACGATCAGAAGAGCCACAGCCCGGGTGAGGGGCTGGAGGCTGGGTTCTGGAATGGGAAGGGCTCTGAGCTGCATGACCTTGGACGAGTCACTGCTGTGGGGTGGAGGGCAGGCAGGAGTGGGGGAGGAGACCAGACCCCTGTGTGAGGTCCTTGGGGCCAGGATGTTGGGCAAGTCACTGCCAAAGGCTCACATTTCTTGTTTGTATAATGGGCTGTTGCGGTTACCATGAGATGCAGAAATCATGGGGCCCTTTCTGCACCAAGCACACAATAGGTGCTTAATAACTGAAGACTTCTTCTTCCAGTGGCTGTTTTGCAATCAGACCTGGAGGAGATCCTCCATCAGCTGACCAGGATGAATGCCACCATGAGTAAGGTTCAGACATCAAGGTCAGGAGGGAGTTGTGGGGTCATAGGCGGGGCTGAGGCTCACCTCCCATGGCTGCCATTCTGAAAATGGCAGGGCAGAATGGGATCTTTCTCGTGGGTTTCTTGAAGACTGCGCTGATAGCTGAACAAAGGGGCCTGGCCCTGGAGTTCCCATATCTGATGCCTGTGTTGGGGGCCTGGGAAGCTAGCAGCCTGTCTCCCCAGCTGTTCCAACCTTGTCCCTGCTCCCCAGATGGCCTGTGCCGTCACTGCCCCTGGAATTGGGACTTCTTCCAGGGAAGCTGCTATATCTTCTCCAAGATTCAGAGCACTTGGAAAGCTTCTGTCTCTGCATGTGAGGACATGAGGGCCCAGCTGGTGGTCGTTAACAATGCTGAGGAGCAGGTATGCCAGGCACGGTTCCTGTCTGGGGCTGGGCCAGGCGACTGGTCAACAAAAAGCCTTCTGCCATCCTCCTCTGACCTCTGAGAGATGGAGGTTTGGGGACAATGCAGTCAGGGAAAGCTTCCTGGAGGAGAAACCATGATGGACTTGGGAAGGTCATGTAAGAAGAACCCATGTATGTAAAGAAAGGAAACTCAGAGTAACTTCTATCTTGACACATAAGTGAATTGAGACATAAGTTAATACATTTCCACACATTCACAGCATTAATGCACATGTGAACACATACAACTTAAGTAGGGGATGCAGTCTAGGACACAGAAAGACTTCTGTGGGAGGCAGGGGACCATGAGAATGTGGGCAGACATGGGATGGGTGACTTTCACCAATCTTCCTCCTGACCCCATCCCTCCCCAACCCCAGAAATTCCTGAAATCTTGGGATATCAGAAATGATAAAAGCACCTGGATCGGCCTCAGTGACGAACACAATGAAGGGTCCTGGAAATGGGTGGACAACACCTCCTTACATATCAGGTGATTTGCCAGCGACAATGGCCTGGGAGGGGGAGGGTAGGGAAGAGACCTGCACCTAAAGCCAGGGTTGCTCAGACTCTGGGGTTGGAAAGTATCACCCGAGAAAGTAGGTTGAGATGCAGAGTCCTGAGTCCACCGTGGTGGCATAGGGCAGTGGTAGGCAAACTGTGATGGCTCGCGAGCCGCGGTTTGCCGCTCTGTTGACTAATGCGTTTGCCAACCACTGCGTAAGGCATTACCCTTACCCAGAAGTTTGACTTCTGGTTAAAGACATTAGTACATTATTAAAATGTTTTTTAAGTGTTTTTCCCTAAGGCAGTGGTCGGCAAACTCATTAGTCAACAGAGCGGCAAACTGCGGCTCTCCAGCCACAGTTTGCCAACCACTGGCATAGGGGATTTGATTCTTTAAATCTATGTATGGGCCCAGGAATCCGTATTTTTATTTTGCTAGCACTGATTGAGGGAGGTGGTATTTGAAAACCCTGTCTCTGAATTCACCATCCTCTCTAGCTGGTGCTTAGAAATTTGCTACCAAAGGCCATGGATCAGCTGGTCCAAGGGTGGGTTGGGGAGTTGGCTCTGGGTGGGGAGGGAACTCATAGCTTTGATGGTGTTTACAGCTTCTGGAAAGAAGGGGAACCTAACAATCATGGAGATGAGGACTGTGTGGAACTGTCCGGTGATGGCTGGAATGATAGCAAATGTAGTAAAGAAAACTTCTGGATCTGCGAGAAGCCCTCAGCTCTGTGCCCAGGCCTCTGAAGGCCACTGTCCCCCACTCTCACCCCTGCCCCCTGTTCAGTCTCCAGGATCAGGCAGTTTGGCCATGCCCTCTGCTAGATCATCTCTGGTCCCACCAACTTCTGTTTTTATTCCTCCTGAACTGAAGTCTTTGAGATTTTGAGATTCTGAGAATCCTTTCTCCCTCCAAAGGCTTAGTGTCCCCACTCAGACCCCATGATATCCTCTTAATAAAGTCACACACTGCATTATGCCTGCCATTGAACTTACTGTGTCCTTTGCCAATGTTTTAGTTACTACAGTTCTATAATATGGTTGATTTACACCACAACATTGTCTTCTCTCGATGTTTCTTTCTACTACTGTGCATTTTATTGCCTATACAATTCTGAGTCAGTTTGTAATTTTGGTTGGGAATATACATATGTATGTATATTGTCTGTCTGTCTATTTACTTATTCATTCATGAACCAGTTATTTATTCAGGTACCTTTAAAATATCCTTCAGCAAAATTTTATGATTTTCTTCATATGCATTTTGAAAAAACATTATTTCAGGTATGTACATTAGTTTTCAATTGATACTGTAACAAATCACCACAAACTTACTGACATAAGACAATTCAAATTTATTATCTTATAGTTCTGGAAGTCAGACCCAAAACGAGTCTCATAATGCTGAAATCAAGGTGTTGACAAGGCTGTGTTTCTTTCTGGAGGTTCTGGGGGACAATTTGTTTTCTTGCTTTTTCCAGCTCCTAGAGGCGGCCTGCACTACTTGGCTGGTGGCCCCTTCCTCCACCTTCAAAGCCAACAACGACATGGATCTTTCTTACTTTGCACTGCTCAAATACTGACCCTTTGCCTCCTCTTCCACATTTAAGGGACCCTTGCTATTACATTGGGGCCACTGGATAATTTCGTATGACCTTACTATTTTAAGGTCAGTGGATTAGGAACCCTATTTCTGTCTGCAACCTTCACTCTCATTTTTCCATGTAGCTAACACATCCACAGGTTCTGGGGATTAGGACATGGGCAACTTTAAAGGGACATTATTCTGCTCACCATATTGTGTTATTATTGTTGTGCTGAATGGGATACATCTCAATGGCAGATGTGAGTTAGGGGACAAGAACCCAACACTCTCTGCTCTTGACCTAGAAAACTCTGAGGCCTGGTCCACATGATTGCCCCAGATGCCTTTAGCAGTCACCTGCTCAATAATGCCTAATGGTGTCCTTGTCTTCCCTGTGTCACTTTCCCACTTCCCTCCTGGTGTTGTCTGAGGATGATACTGCTTGCATTGAAATCCTGTCTTCAGTATCCAGGGGAACTGAAGTAAATTCAGGTTGTGTTTATGTGATTCATTATGAATGGTGGGTTACTAGAACCATGCCTGATGAATGGATGGGCAGAGATTGGATGAACCATGTCATTTTCAGACTGGAACATCTATCTATCATCTATCTATCTATCTATCTATCTATCTATCTATCTATCTATCTATCTATCTATTTTTATGGCTCTTTTTAGCTTATTGCATGAAGGAGTTACACTAGTCCAAGTTAAAAGCAGACCCCAAATGATTACATTACACAAGGTGTGAGTTTTTAAGCTTTAGACAAGGGACAGAAGGGAAATTCTACTCATTGCAAGGAAATCCTCACTTAAGCTTCTGTGAGCCAAAATTACTTAAAACCCAGGAACCTTCACCTGGTGTCCTTAGCCAGTCCAGTCTCTACGAGGAATTAGCATATATTCTTACGCTGGTCACCCTGTAGCTGAATTACTTCTTCATATTCTATATGCTCAATTACAGTACCATTGAAGGCAATTTTCTTCTTAAATGCCTTTTGATTGTAATCATCAGTGAGCCCTTGAACAATAGTAAGGGTCTTCTTGCGATTTCTCTGTTGAATTCTCGTATGAATATAATCCTCAGGGCTAGCTGGAAGTTCTGGAACAAAAGCAGTAAATTGGGTGTATCGCCCTTACTTGCATCAGCAAAGGGGTTGAAAGAGTGGAGCTTCTGGATAGCGGACATATGATATGATTCCTTTTCCTTGGTAGAAACGGCTGGCAGAAGGCTGCAGCAGAGGATGTGTGTGTGTGTGTGTGTGTGTGTGTGTGTGTGTGTGTGTGTGTGTGTGTGAAGGAGCAGGCAGAAAGCGAGGGGGGCTCAAGGGGAAGGTTGCTGAGTTCTCAGCAGTGGCTCAGTGACCGGGGCCCAGATTGGGACATTTAAGAGTGACTAATAGTTTCCTTGTACTCTCTTCTCCCCGACCTCCTCCTGAAGTTCTGGAACAATAGCAGTAACTTGGGTGCAAGATAGTGTAGCCACATACTAAACTTGACAAGCTCAGGGGAGGCCTGCATGGCAGCCTTACAAACTCAAAGACCTAAAGTAACCAATAGGATGGCTTTGTTACAGGCAGCCCAGAGACCCTAGAAAAGGTGTCATTGGACAGCCAACTGAGTCAGAGGGACAGGGCTATCCCCTCCTGGTTCTTGTCTTCTTGAACAAATGAATTTAAATGTTAGACTCTGATTGTGCTGTGATAATGCCAACTTATTAAAGCAAGCAATTTATTAAAGAAGGAAGGCAAGTGAATCTATTTCATTTCATCCGGCTTGGAGTGTAGATAGGTATCAATCAGCTAATCTGAGGAGCAAGTCGGATGGGGGTTCAAGGTGTTATATACCCTCCTGAATATAGGTATCAAAATTCCCCTGTTGAATATCTTGGTATAGATTAATTCTCAAGTTCCCTTTTTACTTTAATGAGAAGTGCCTTGAGATGCTGGCTTCTTTGTTAAGGGAGTAAAAAACAAAACAAAATACAACAACTGCCTTGTCCTCCCCTTTAACTTCCCCCAAAAACCCAAGAGGAAGGAACACTTCCAAGTTCTTTTTATGAGGCTAGCATGATCCTAATTCCAAAACCAGATAAAGACACTACAAAGAAAGAGAATTACAGGCCAAATATCCCTGATGAACACAAATGCTAAAATCCTCAACAAAAATATTAGCAAATTGAATCCAGCAATATATTAAAAAGATCATACACCATGACCAAGTGGGATTTATTCCGGGGATACAAGGCTGGTACAATATTCATAAATCAATAAATGTGATACATCACATAAACAAATTAAAAGACAAAAATCACATGATCATATCAATAAACACAGAAAAAGCATTAGACAAAATCCAACACCTATTTAAAAAATTTTTGTTTTGTTTTTTTCTTTACACATGTCCCCTCCCCCCATTGACCCTCTCCAGCCTGCCCCCGCACTCCCCCACCAGGCCTTCAGCACCCTATTGTCTGTGTCCATGGGCTATGCATATATGCATACAAGGTCTTTGGTTGATTACCTCCCATCAACCCATCCTCCCCTGCCTTCCCTCCAAGATTCCGCACTCTGTTCCATGCTTCCATGTCTCTGGACCCACTCCGTTCATCAGTTTATTTTGTTACTTAGATTTCACATATGAGTGTGATCATGTGATACTTGTCTTTCTCTGACTGACCTATTTCATTTATCATGATACTTTCCAGGTCCCTCCATGCTGTCTTAAAGGGCAAGAGATTCTTTTTTTATTGCTGCATAGTATTCCATGGTATAAATATACCACAGCTTTTTTATCCACTCATCTACGGATGGGCACTTGAGCTGTTTCCAGATCTTAGCGATTGTAAATTGTGCTGCTATGAACATAGGGATGCATACATTCTTTTTGATTGGTGTTTTGGGTTTCTTAGAATATATTCCTAGAAGTGGGATCACTGGGTCAAATGGCAGTTCCATATTTCATTTTTTGAGGAAACTCCAAAAATTATTTCAACAGTGGCTGCACCAGTCTTCATTTCCACCAGCAGTGTACTAGGGTTCCCTTTTCCCCACATCCTTGCCAGCACTTGTCATTCGTTGATTTGTTGATGGTAGCCATTCTGACTGGTGTGAGGAGATACCTCATTGTAGTTTTAATTTGCATCTCTCTGATGATCAGTGACTTCGAGCATTTTTTCATACGTCTCTTGGCCACCTGTATGTCCTCTTTGGAGAAGTGTCTATTTAGGTCCTTTACCCTTTTCTTAATTGGATTGTCTTCCTTTTGTTAAGTTGTATGAGTTTCTTATATATGTTGGATATTAACCCTTTATCAAATGTATCATTGCCAAATATGTTCTCCCATAAAGTGGGCTCTCTTTTCTTTTTTGTTGATGGCTATTTTTTTTTTTTTTGCTATGCAGAAGCATTTTATTTTGATGTAGTCCATTTGTTTATTTTCTCCTTAGTTTCCTTTGCCCTAAGAGATGTATCTGTAAACATATTGCTACAAGAGATGTCTGAGATTTTGCTGCTTGAATCCAGCAATATACTAGTATTAAAAATATATATTTAAGTCTTTTACCCATTTTGAGTTTATTTTGTGTATGGTGTAAGTTGGTAATCTAGTTTCATTCTTTTTGGTCCAATTTTCCCAACACCATTTATTGAAGAGATTCTCTTGACTCCATTGTATGCTCTCGCCTCCTTTGTCAAATATTAACTGAGCATATTGGCTTGGGTTGATTTCTGGGGTCTCTGTTCTGTTCCATTGATCTATATGCCTGTTCTTGTGCCAGTATCAGGCTGTTTTGATTACAGTGGCTTTGTAGTATAACTTAATATCTGGTATTGTGATTTCTCCAACTTTGTTCTTCTTTCTCAAGATTGCTGCAGCTATTCCGGGTCTTTTTTGGTTCCATAAAAATTTTTGGAGTATTTGTTCTAGCTCTGTGAAATATGCCATTGGGATTTTAATATGGATTGTGTTGAATCTGTAGATTGCCTCTGGTAGAATGGACATTTTAATGATGTTAATGCTACAAATCCATTACACTTGGTATATTCTTTCACTTGTTTATATTTTCCACTATCTATTTTTCTTTTTAAAAAATATTTTTTAAATCAATTTTTTAAATTTAATAAATCTTTATTGTTCAGATTATTACAATTGTTCCTCTTTTTCCCCCCATAACTCCCCTCCACCTGGTTCCCACTCCACCCTCTGCCCTTACCTCCCCCGCACTGTCCTCATCCATAGGTGTATGATTTTTGTCCAGTCTCTTCCCGCACCCCCCACACCTCTTTCCCCCTGAGAATTGTCAGTTCACTCCCTTTCTATGCCCCTGATTCTATTATATTCACCAGTTTATTCTGTTCATCAGATTTTTTTATTCTCTTGATTTTTAGATTCACTTGTTGATAGATATGTATTAGTTGTTCATAATTTTTATCTTTACCTTTTTCTTCTTCTTCCTCTTCTTAAAGAATACCTTTCAGCATTTCATATAATACTGGTTTTTTGGTGATGAACTCCTTTAACTTTTTCTTGTCTGTGAAGCTCTTTATCTGACCTTCAATTCTGAATGATAGCTTTGCTGGGTAGAGTAATCTTGGTTGTAGGTTCTTGCTATTCATCACTTTGATTATTTCTTGCCACTCCCATCTGGCCTGCATAGTTTCTGTTGAGAAATCCGCTGACAGTCGTATGGGTGCTCCCTTGTAGGTAATTAACTGTTTTTCTCTTGCTGCTTTTAATATTCTCTCTTTGTCTTTTGCTCTTGGCATTTTAATTATGATGTGTCTTGGTGTGGTCCTCTTTGGATTCCTTTTGTTTGGGGTTCTGTGTGCTTCCTGGACTTGTAAGTCTATTTCTTTCACCAGGTGGGGGAAGGTTTCTGTCATTATTTCTTCAAATAGGTTTTCAGTATCTTGCTCTCTCTCTTCTTCTGGCACCCCCGTAATTTGGACATTGGTACGCTTGAGGTTGTCCCAGAGGCTCCTTACACTATCTTCAAATTTTTGGATTCTTTTTTCTTTTTGCTTTTCCGGTTAAGTGATTTTTGCTTCTTTGTATTTCAAATCTTTGACTTGATTCTTGTGGTCCTCTAATCTGCTGTTAGGTCTCTGTATAATATTTTTTATTTCAGTCAGTGTATGTTTAATTTCTAGTTGGTCCTTTTTTATATCCTTGAGGGTCTTGCTAAATTTATCGGCCTTTTCTAGGAAATTCTTGAAAAACTTTATAACCGTGGTTTTGAACTCTATATCCAGTCATTTGCTTTCCTCCATTTCTGTCATTTGTGATTTGTTTCTTTGTCTCCGCATTTTCACTGCTTCCCTGAGTTGGAAGAGTAGCTTTGTGTGGTAGGTGTCCTATAGGGCCTAGTGGCTCAGCCTCCCCCAGTTACCTGAGGTGGACACTTTTGGTGCACCCTTTTGTGGACTGTGTGTACAGCCTTGCTGTAGTTAAGTCTTGATTGTTGTTGGTATCACTGGGAGGAATTGACTTCCAGGTCAATTGGCTGTGAGGATCAGCTGTGTCTATGCTGAGAGAACTTCTGTGCTGGAGACAGCCTTATGAGACAAGACTTGCAAAATTGCAAAAGCCTCTGTGCTCAGCTTGGCTGGGGTGGAGTCTCAGGGTGGAGCAGGCAGTCTTGGCTTCCCATCAGCTCTGCTCTATGAGGCCCCTGGGTCTCAGTGTCCCTCGGTAATTGCTGCTAGCACCTCTGAAAGAAAGCCGCTCTCGAGTTTCTCCCGCTGCCAGACAGTCCAGTTTCTCCCTGAATGAGTCTGGATTCCCAGAATCTTGCCCGGAACTGGAGTTCAGCATAGTTGGGAGCTTCTGTCTCCCTCCCACTTTAGTAAGCCAGCCGCGCACTTAGCCACCCGTGCACTCATCAGTCAGTCCTCTCTGCGTGCGAGCTTCCAGACCTCTGCCTTCCGTAGCTCCCCTGAGTCTCATTGTGCTTTCGCTTTTCCTGACAGTCCAGATTCTCCTCGAATGAGTCTGGGTTCCCAGAGTCTCACCCAGGATTGGAGTTCAGCACAGTTGGGAGCTTCCGTCTCCCTCCCACTTTAGAAAGCCAGCTGCGCACTCAGCTGCCTGTGCACTTAGCCGCCCATCCTCTCCACATGCTCGCACGTCTCCATACCTCAGCCTTTTGCAGCTACTCTGATTCTCAATGTGCTTTCCTCTTTCCTTCTAGTTGTATAATTTCCACTCAGCCAGTTTTCCTGTGGTTCTGGATGGTGTCCGTTTTGTCTTTTGGTTGTAGTTTTGATATTGTTCTGTGAGGCAGCAGTTTAGGTGTATACCTATGCCGCCATCTTGGTTTCTCTATTGCTAACATTTTATTATGTACTTTTTATTTGTCTGAATTGTTTTGTTTCTGGGTTGTTGGTTTCTTTTGTTTGTTAATTTGTTTCCTTCTCCCTTTTCCCTACTTTCTGCCTACTTGTTGTGAGTCTTATCAAGGACCATTTCTCTACCAAAACAACTCATTATAGTTATTATATAATTATATAGTTATATAACTTCTATTGTAAGAATGCCCTTGTAATCCTGGAAAAATTGTTTGGTTCAATGTATTTGCTGTAGTGCAGTGATAGATTTTTTAATGTAGTTTATTTGGTATAATCTGGGTTACCTAAGCTTGATTAAATGAATTGTGAAGAGTTTCATATTTTTCAATATTTTGAAATAGTTCAGACAGTTCTCGAGAAATAGAGACGAGAAAACATATTTTATTCAGTACTATTGCCAACAGGGGAGAGAAGCTTCAGTAAAATCAAACTCAACTCCCAAAACTACAAAGACAGATGGGGATTTATAGCAAACGAGCAGATTAAGAGGGTCAGTGGATGGAAAACTATCAAAAGTACCAAGTTTAGGGGGATTTTTACTCTTAGACATCAAAAGTAGGGGATTAGGAATTGGATCAGATATTAAGAATGGGGATTCTACCTAGGCTCATTTGTTAAAACTGAGCTCCACAGGCTGAGGACAGGGCCCAGGAACCAGGGCTAGTAGAAAAGAGGGCTCAGAGGAACCTCTCTAAAGTTTGGTCAAAGGTAGAGTCTTTGTCACAGCAATAGAAACGGGCAGAGGTTATTTTTAGAAAACCAAGTATTACACTCTTATCACAGTGGTCCGCAAAGTCATTTGTCAACAGAGCCAAATATCAACAGTACACGATTGAAATTTCTTTTGAGAGTTGAAAACCGACTTCCTGGCATGGGCCACGAAGTTTCAATCGCACTGTACGTGCGCGCCCGCACGTGGTATTTTGTGGAAGAGCCACACTCAAGGGGCCAAAGAGCCACATGTGGTTTGGGAGCTGCAGTTTGCCGACCACTGCTCTATCATATTGATCTGCCCCCAAAGTCATGTACTTCTCCAAGTTCCAGCAGCAGAATTAGCTGAAACTAACTCTGGCCACATATTTAATTGAAGATTTTGTCTGCATTCTATACAGTGATAATTTTGAAGCCCTTAGAGCAGGCTAGGGGAGTGGGTACAGTAACCACCATTCATGGAGTGCCCACTATTACTCCAGACGTTACTACCTTTTCTCATTCTTCTGATAACTCTGCAAGAGACTCTTCTGGGCTCCCTTTATTGCAGAGGAGGAAAGTGAGGCTTAGCCAAGGCTGTCTCCTTCTCCCCTCCCAGGAATTAGAAACCCTCGGGCTTTAACGAAGGGCTTCTTTACCGTAGTCAGGCTAAGGTCTCTATGCTAGGCGAGCCGCAATCCCTTCGTGGGAACGAACGCTGTCCGTCAGTCCCTCCGTCGGCTGGCACCGCCCCTTCTCTTCCACCCCCACCCTCGGACCTGAGCTTGGCGCACTCCGATGCCGCGCCGCTGCCCAGATGCCTTGTGGGAAATGTAGTCCGGCGTCCCGGGGAGGCGGCAGGCGGGACGGTGTTCGGCTTAGGCAGCTGCCACTCAAGCTGGGTGAGGGTGAGTGCGGGGCAGCAGCTGGACGCGCTGAGTCTAGCCGGGTGGCGGGCGCTGGGCGGAGGCCCGGATGGGACGAGCCCTGGACGTCGCGTGAAGTGAGGTCGGCGCGGATGGGCTGGGGCCGCTTCTTGCGGGCCCTTGCGCAGCGCGGGGCTGCTTGTTCCAGGTGCGCCCCATCTCGCCCCGGGAGCCGGGCCGGGCTGGGGGTGGGGAGCACCCAGCCGAGGGTCCCCGGACGCGGTCCTTCCCCACCTGTCTCAGGAGCGGCGAGGGCGGGCGTGGCACGGCGGCCACGGTCCGAGGGCCAATGCGGGTCCCTGGCTGCGTTCCTCCCGCCGCGGGCTTTCCCCGGGACCCGCTCGGCAGTTGGGGGGATGCTGGCCCTCTTGCGGGGGCTCGAGGCTCCAGCATTTGCCCTTTGTGTAAACCGCACCTCAGTGCGCGCCCACTGATTTCCGATTTGAGGAGTGCGGCGTGGTCTCTCTTGGACCCATTTCTTCCTAAGAATGGGCGGTCAACCCTGTGCAGTTTCTTTACCTCAGAGAATCCTTTTCTCTTTCTTTTTCATTTAAGCATTTTTTTTTTTTTAAATCTTACAAAGGAAAAAAAAAAATGTTCACATCCAGAAAACTCAGAGGAGCAAAAGGGAAAAATTATTTGCAAACTGTCAAAATCTGCATGTCGACATATATATGTGTTTGAACATGGAAACTCTTTGTTCTTAAAGCTTTGGCTATTAATATCCTTTTCTCCATGAGTTGTGAAATACATTTGGTATGGGATTTAAAATGTACAAATCTTAAGCTCCATGGTTTTTATATTTTTGTCCATGTAAGCACCACTCAATCAACATGGAGAATAAATTTTAAAATATGTTAATATTGAAAGCATTACTTATAGCAATTTTTTAAAAATAGCTAAGCTGTCATTTTAATGAGTGTGAGGAAAAGTATGTCTGTGCCATACTTAATCCTTTCTTTAGGCCTTTCTGTTATTAGGTTTTGTTTTGTTTCAGGATTATAAACAACACGGGCCACCTGGCTACATATATCTTTGCATTCTTGTCTCATTCTATAAATCCCTTAAAGTGAAATTTCTGGGGCTTCATAATATATATACTAGTGACCTGGTGCACGAAATTTGTGCACATTAAAAGGGGATTAATTAGAGGAAATAATTTAATATTGCTATTTTCCCTTTCTCTATAATAGAAGTGTCAGAGATGAAAGAAAATTAGTAAAATGTATATGAAAACCTTCCTCCTCTCAGTCTGGGGCTCACCACGGGACCCAGAGTCAAGTCCCCGCTCACCCACATGCACCTCAAAATCGAGTGAGACCCAGACCCTGCTGGCCCTCCCCCCCCCCTCATTGGGCTAGATCCAGACCTGGCCAGTCCCACCCTTGTCAAGCCCTGCTGGGCAGGGGCATAGCCTCAGGTCCTCTGGCCCGGTGCCAAGATGGGGGGCATGGCCTGAGGTCCCCCAGCCCAGACCAGGGTAGGGGGCGTGCCTTGAGGTCCTCCATCAAGCCCCGCCAGGTTGGGGACACAGCCTGAGATCCCCTGTCAAGCCCCACCAGGTGGGGGGCGTGGCCTCAGGTCCCCTGGCCTGGCACTGGGGCAGAGGGTGCAGCCTGAGGTCCCCCAGCCTGACACCAGGGCGGGGGGCGCAGCCTGAGGTCCCCTGTCAAGTCCTGCCAGGTGGGGGGCACAGCCTGAGGTCCCCTGTCAAGCCCCACAGGGGTGGGGGAGGGCATAGCCTCAGGTCCCTGCTGATTGCTCGTTAAGGCTCCTTATGGGAATTTGGCCTTAGCTGTGGGTGCAGCCATCTTTGTGTCGGAGTGATGGTCAATTAGCATATTCCTTCTTTATCAGATAGGATATGTATTGATATATATTTTAATTGATTTTAGAGATGAAGGGAGAGGGAGAGAGAGATGGAAACATCAATGATGAGCGAGAATCATTGATCAGCTGCCTCCTGCATGCCACACACTGGGGATCGAGCCTGCAGCCCAGTCATGTGCCCTGACCCGGAATCAAACCGTGACCTCCTGGTTCATGGGTCTACGTTCAACCACTGAGGCACACTGGCTGGGGTTTTTGTTACCTCCTGTCTTATTGTCTCCAGAAAAGTAACAGTTTTAAAAATTTGCAATGTAATTGAGCCAGAATGATCCACCCCAAACCTGGGTATTACTTAACTATTCTCTAACTTTCTGAGAGGTGCAAATGATAGGGTTGTTTAAATTTGCATTTTGAATATTAATGACTATTTTATGCAATTTGCTTTTTGTCTTAAAATTTTCTATCTGATGCACAGGTGTTTCCTTACTATGCACAAATGTCATATTTTCATGTGGTCAGACAAGAAAACCTTCCCTTCATATTTGGGCCTTTGGCATCATTAGGCCTCCTAGTCCTTTATCATCACAAAAATGCTCACCTGCATTTTCTTCTAATTCTTTAGCTGCATTTTATGAAATTTTTATTCTTTTCCAAACATTAAGCCTGTATTCCAAGTTATTGAATAATCCATCCTTTCTTCACTGACCTGAATTTCACTTTTTTCTTATCCTGAATTCTTATATATAATTTTTTTTTTGTGTTGGCAGGATTTTTTGTTCCATTGACTCTTTTCCCCTATCTATACTAATAGTAGAGGAATATGCAAATTGTCCTGGACACCATCACAGTAACGACTGAACAGCAGTCTGCGTGGGGCGACCAGGTCAGCAGGGGGATTAGTGAGGGATGACCAAACAACTGAACAGCAGGCTCTGTGGGGCAACCAGGTCAGCGAGGGGGGGCAGTTGGGGGTGACCCGGCCGGCAGGGGGACAGTTGGGGGCAACCAGGTCGGCAGGGGGATAGTTGGGGGCAACCAGGTCGGCAGGGGGACAGTTGGGGGCAACCAGGCTGGCAGGAGGGGCAGTGAGGGGCAACCAGGCTGGCAGGGGGTGCAGTTGGGGATGACCAGGCTGGCAGCGGGGGGCAGTTAGGGGCAACCAGGCTGGCAGAGGGGGGCAGTTGGGTGCGACCAGGCCAGTAGGCAGAGGTGGTTAGGGGTGATCAGACTGGCAGGGGGCGCAGTTAGGAGCGATCAGGCAGGCAGGCAGGTGAGCAGTTAGGAGCCAGTGGTCCCCGATTGTGAGAGAGATGTCCAACTGCCGGTTTAGGCTCAATCCCTGGGATCGGGCCTAAACCAGCAGTCGGACATCCCCCAAGGGGTCCCGGATTGGAGAGGGTGCAGGCTAGGCAGAGGGGACCCTCCCCCCTATCCCCATGCATGAATTTTGTGCACCAGGCCTCCAGTTAGATTATAACAGCTGTGGGCAAACTACGGCCCACGGGCCGGATCCGGCCCGTTCGGCTGTTCTATCCGGCCCGCGGAGCCGAAAGAGCGGAGGGTTCTCTTGCTCTCCCCTCTGCTCCTTTACTTTGAATTTATATTAGTTCACACAAACACTCCATCCATGCTTTTGTTCTGGCCCTCCGGTCCAGTTTAAGAACCCATTGTGGCCCTCGAGTAAAAAAGTTTGCCCACCCCTGGATTATAACATCCAGGAGAGCAGAGAAATTTTCTGTTTTGTTTGCAACTGTATTCACCCCTCACCCCCTCCACACATACATAGACACAGGAATGGTGCCTTGTCAACAATATATCTGGTGAATGAGTGATTCTGACATTCAGTAACATTATGTTCTACTGGGGCCCAGTGCATGAATTCATGCACCTTGAAAGGAACTGTGGGCCACGAGGCTGCGGTGGACATAGGGGCTGGTCTTGGCCCATCCTCCGTGTCCCTGCCTGGTCCCCACCATGGCCCCCGATCCCCTGTCTGCTGGCAGCCCTGCTCCCACTGCTGCCACTCCCATGCGCTGATGGCACCAGCCCCGCCTGCACCTGCTGACAGCACAGAGCAATTGGGGCCGGCGCCAGCAGTGGGTGTGAGTAGTGGCTACTGCCCCAATCACCCCTCAGAGGCAGGGGGAGGTGGAGAAGCTCTCAGGGGTGATCAGGGCCAGCAGCCTCTGCTCGCACCTGTTGACAGTGCTGAGTGATTAGGACTGGTGCTGGGTGCTGGCAGTGGCTGCAGATGGGAGTGGAGCCGGTGCCAGCAGTGGGGTCGAGAGGCAGCTGCTGGCCCCAATCGCCCCTCAGGAGCAGGGGGAGGTAAAGCTCTGAGGGGCGATCGGGACTGGCGCCGGGTGCTGGCAGTGGCTGCGGATGGGAATGGAGCTGGCGTCGGCAGTGGGTTCGAGAGGCAGCTGCTGGCCTCGATCGCCCCTCAGGAGCAGGGGGAGGTAAAGAAGCCCTGAGGGGTGATTGGGGCAGGCAGCCACCGCTCGCACCCGCTCACAGTGCTGAGTGATCAAGGCCGGCGCCGGGCTCCCGCTCCGGCACTGGCAGCAGGTGCAAGCGGGGCCAGCGCCGGCAGCAGGTGTGAGTGCCCGGCGGGACTGCGGCACATGGGAGCAAAGAATTTTCCGTAACCACCAGAGGCTTGCCCCAGTGACAGTGACTGGTGCCCTGCCTTGGTCTGGCGCCTCTGCTCACCTGCTCCACCATCCCACAGCAGCCCATGCACACCGTGTTCTGTGCTCTGCCGCCTGCTGCTAACACCGGCCATGTTCCGTGCACACCCCCTGGTGGTCAGCATACATCATAGCGACCGGTTGTTTGGTTGTTCTGCCATTTGGTCTATTTGCATATTAGGGTATACATATAGACTAGAGGCCCAGTGCACAAATTCGTGCAAGGATGGGGGCCAGCCGGATCGGGCTGGGCCTGTTGGGAGGAGGAGATGGTGGGAGGTTGGCCAGTTGGCCTGCCCTGATCAGGCCGATCAGGGCCGGGCAACTGGGGGAAGGGGCTGTGGGTGATTGGCTGGTGGGCCCTGCCCCTGATTGGGGTGGGGGTGATGAAGAGGGGGCCAGCAGCCTGGGGGAGGGGCCGTGGGTGGTTGGCTGGCCAGCCCTGCCCCTTATTGGGGAGGGGGGGTAATCAGGGCCGAGGTCGGCCAAGGGGAGGGGCTGTGGGCTGATCAGGATGGTGGGGGTCCATAGAGGTCAGGGCTGGCCGGGGGGAGGGGCTGGGGAGGTGGCCTGCTAGCCCCACCCCCTATTGGGGTGGGGGGTGCAATCAGGTGTCGGGCGGCCAGGGGGAGGGGCTGCAGGAGGTTGGCTGGCCAGTCCCGCCCCCTATTGGGGTGAGGGGGTGCGATCAAGGGTGGGCTGGCCGGGGGAAGGGGCTATGGGCCTATCTTGGTGGGGCCGGCTGATTGGGGGCGGGGCTGGCTGGGGGGAAGGGAGAGGGCATTTGGCTGGCCGCCTGCTCTTGATGGGGGTGGAAGAGTCCAATCAGGGGCGGGCTGTCAGGGAGGAGGGGCCGTGAGGTTGGCCAGCCAGCCCCACCCCCTGATCTGGCCAGTTCACTGGCCACTGTGGGCATCATAGCAACCAGTCGTTAGGGTTGTTATGGCCATTGTTGTTGCTGGCTTTTTATATATATAGATTATCATAGCTTCATAGTATCTGGTGGGCAAGGTTTTGCTCATCTCCATTCTCTTTCGGAAATTTCCTGGCTGTTGCTATATAAGACAGTTAACTTAAAAATTTTTTTTTCATAATTAATTTTAAAATATTGTTAGTTTGGTGTAATTTGATTGGTAATGTGTTAACTTTATAAATTAATTTAAAAGAAGAGACAAATTATTGTGACATCCTATCCAGGAATATGGTATGTCTCTCACTGTTCATATTTCTTCATATATAAGTCAAATAAACTTAGCAAAATAAACAATAAAAATCATAGTTTTATGTAAATCGTGTGTACACGTTGTATTTGCTTTATCTATAGTTATTTTATTTTTTGTTGTTGTGGAATTCTCCTATCTCATGACTTATTTTCCTGCTATCAGCTCTGCCTCCTCTCCCCACCCATCTCCTAGGAAGGACCCCACAGGAAGGAAGGAGAAGGCAGTGGATGCTGGACCTCTACCATTGGGAGTTCAGGTGAGGCTTTTCAATCTCAAACCTCTCCTTTACCCCTTGTACCTATTCTGTACTGGTATATAGGTTTCACTGCAGAGGACAGGGCTATTGAGATCTCTGAATGTTGGATATTTTGCAGAAAGCTACCTTCAGTTTCCCTCAGCTCTGTTCTCAGCTGTCACTTCCTCATTCAGCTGGCCTATTGAGCTCTTGGTGCTGTTCAAGGGTCAGAAAAGGAACAAACATTATATGAGAGTTGGTCCTAGTGCTTACAGGGCTATGGACTCTCAGGGAACATAAAAAGTCACATCTCTACAAGATACAGTCACGGTGATTGTACATGAATCTGATAATAAGTGAGTATGGTAAGGTACCCAGATTGTCAGTTTCCAAGACCTGGCGAAGGAGATCAGTTTGACAGCCAGGAGAAGTAGGTTTGGATAGGGATAATGGGAGAGGATTTGCTGTAATGGAGTCAGAATGTCCCAAGTTTAAGTCCTGACTTGACCATTTAATAGCTGTGTTGTCTTGGGTGGGTGACTTGATTTCCCTGAAGCACCAGTTCCTCATGGTCATGATAGAAATAACAGCATTAACCAAATGTTTGCCACATACTTGACTTTGGTAACAATTTCACACGGCTTATTCCATTGAATAATACCTGTTTCATAGGTTTGTTGAAAGTTCAAATGAAGTAATGTAAAAAAAAGTGCCCAACATGGTTCCTGAGATGTTGAAGGCACTAGGTAAGTGTAGGCACCCTCTGCACCATTCCAGCCAAGTGCTAGGTATTTACTAGTAGAGTTTAGAGGTAGAGCAGAATGTAGCATTGACTGGTAGTGAGGAGTCAGTTACAAAGTTTGGGGTCAAGTGCCAGGAACGAGGAGTTTGTATGTTGGTGAGGTGGTGGGCATGGGGGTGGAGAAGGAGTCACAGAAGTTTTGATAAGGGAGTTGGCATAAGAATTTTTCTAGGAAGAAGCAGTGTCCATCAGCTAGAGGAAATCATGGGACAAAAACAGTGAATGAGGAGCCTTGGCTTTTTCTGCACTGATTGCTTTAAAATAGAACCTGTGCCCTGGCAAGCATGCTCAGTTGTTAGACTCGCAGCCGTGGGCAAACTACGGCACGCGGGCCGGATCCGGCCCGTTCGGCTGTTCTATCCGGCCCGCGGAGCAGAAAGAGCGGAGGGTTCTCTTGCTCTCCCCTCCGCTCCTTTACTTTGAATTTATATTAGTTCACACAAACACTCCATCCATGCTTTTGTTCCAGCCCTCTGGTCCAGTTTAAGAACCCATTGTGGCCCTCGAGTCAAAAACTTTGCCCACCCCTGGGTTAGAGCATCGGCCTGCTCACTGGAGGGTTGTGGGTTCAATTCCCAGTCAAGAGCATGTACCTGGGTTGTAGTTTTGATCCCTGTCCCTAGTTGGGGAGCATGTGGGAGGTGACCAATCAGTGTGTCTCACATCCCTGTTTCTCTCTCTCCATTCTCCCCCCTCCCTTCCACTCTCTCTGAAAAAAATTAATGGGAAAAATATCATCACTCCTCTAGTGAGGTTTAAAAATTAAAATAAAATAAAATAAAATAAAATAAATAAAATAAAATGGAAGCTGCTAGTTTTTACTAGAACGTGGAGTTATTGCTTCTCTGGAAAAGGATATAAGACATCGGGGGGCAGGGGGCCCTAACCGGTTTGGCTCAGTGGATAGAGCGTTGGCCTGCAGACTGAAAGGTCCCCGGTTCAATTCCAGTCAAGGGCATGTACCTTGGTTGCGGGCACATCCCCAGTAGGGGGTGTGCAGGAGGCAGCTGATCAATGTTTTTCTCTCATTGATGTTTCTCTCTATCCCTCTCCCTTCCTCTCTGTAAAAAAATCAATAAAATATATTTAAAAAAAGACATCTGGGGGACTTGGCTCAGGAAGCAGCTAAGTTTTATTTTATATTTTTCTTTTTTAAGGTTAGACTTACTTTGTCTGTAGTCCTGAGGGACTTGCGGTGTTTTCCTCATTCATTAGATCATGCGTTAGGCTTCTCTTAAATGTGTCACTTATTTATTTAGCAAAGGAGCTAGTTTTTTTTTTTTTTTTAATTGATTTTAGAGAGAGGTAGGGAAGGAGAAATATCTGTTGGTTGCCTGGAGCCCACCACCTTCTGGTGTACAGGATGATGCTCCAACCAACTCAGCCACACCCGCCAGGACCCAAAGGAACCAGTTTTAAGAAGACTTCATGAAGACAAGTATAACTTATGATTTCTGTTTGTACTACTTTCTCACCTTGATATTATCAAGCTTAGTTCTAAAAGTCAGCATAACTCATAGTTATTAGAGAAAGGGAGTTTCTAGAAGAGGGAAGGTTTAAAGAGGGAGCATTCAGAAGATTTTGGTTGATGAAGGTTGTGGTTTGGTTGTCACTAGCCTTGGTTGGTTTTATTTAAAATAGTTTTTAAGTCAACATTATTTTCAGGTATAATTTATATAAAATAACCTATTTCGAATTATAATTAATTGAGTTTTGCCAAATATATGCACCACTCCAGTGAAGCTGTAGAATATTTTCATCACTCCAGGTGTTCTTACCCCCTTTCAGACCACGTTCCCCATCCCAGGCATCCACTGGTTTTACATAACCAAAATACAAAGATCAAAAAATGAAACTTAGAATGATATAGTACTGTTATCTAATCTACAAATCTTACTCATATTTTGCCACAGATGTCCTTTATCTGGCCAGGATCTAATCCAGATCACAACTGAAACTTACCCGTCCTGTCTCCTTAATCTCCCTTGATCTAGAACAGTTACTCAAGTCTTTGTCTTTGGTGACCTTGACACTTTTGAAGAATACAGTGATTGATTTGGGATGCATTGGTGCAGCATTAGAACTATTTTCCTTTCTTCATCTTTCCTCCTATTTATCAGCCAGTGATGTGACTCTGATTTGCCAAGTATGACTTATATTTGCCTATAAGTTATATCTTCTTTTTCTGAATATAAATATTGGGCATATAATTGTAAAAAATTTTCTGAAGCAAAAAAATAAATAAATAAAAAAAAATAAATAAAAAAATTCTGAAGCTATAATGTATACTCCCAAGTCTCAAACCCTCAAAAATAACTATGGATATAAATTTTTCTAACCCTTTTAAATACCTCTCACATCTTTTGCCAATTTTAATATTGGGTTGTTTATATGTAAAAAAAGCCTTTCCTGTAATGTGAATATTAATCCTTTGCCATAAGTTGCCAATACTGTTCCCTGTCATTTTTCTTTTAAATTTGTTTATAACATCTTCTGTTACAAGTAAGCTTTGAAGTTTTATTCAGTTAACTTTCCTTTTTCTTTGTTTGGCTTTGGAATCATGCTGTGAAAAGCTTTCTGCACCCTAAGATTACATATAAACATATTTCTACTTTTTCTATTTGTTTTATCATTTTAATTTTAAATCCTAGCTATCTGGAATTTACTTACTCTACATTATGTGGGGTTGCAATCTAACTTCATTTAACATGGTGAGGTGAGGCAGCTATAATTTATATAAAATTAGAGGCCCGTTGCACGAATTTGTGCAGGGGTGGGGTCCCTCGACCTGGCCGGCAATTGGGGCCATTGGGGCCATCTCGCCCAGTCTGTGGGGAGGGACCATGGGAGGTTGGCTGTGGGAGTGCATTGACCACCAGGGGGCAGCTCCTGTTTTAAGTGTCTGCCCCCTGGCAGTCAGTGCGTGTCATAGTGACCGGTCAACTGGTCATTCGGTCAACTGGTTGGAACGGTCGCTTAGGCTTTTATATATATAGATAACCTATTCAGATATAATTTCATTATCATCCATCCATTCATTAAACAGATATTTAGCACCTGCCTATCATATGCTAAGCTGTGTTTCCAATGCTGGGAAGATAACAGTGAATGAGCCAGGCAAAGTCCCTCTCTTTTAGATCTTATCTTCTGGAAAGGGGAGGCAGCAATGAAGAAGAGACATTACTGAAGCCATTGCTAAGGTGTGCTGGCCACACAGCAGGTTGGTATGGTCAGCTGTGACATGGAAGGATGGAGACTGGTTAGCCAGACAGAGCCGGAGTGGCACCACAGTTTCTGCTGTAGTGCCACAGACATTCTATTTATTTAGAATTTATTTTGTTATTTCACAAAGCAAATCCCCCTAATTTTTCTTTTCAAAACTTTGGTTACTGTACTGTTCTTATACACTTATAGTTGAATTTTAATAACTATCAAGGTTTATTAACTTTATCAAGTTCTAAAGGTAACAGTTAAAAAGAAAAATATGCAATTTTGATTTGCATTTGATTAAATCTATATTAATTTGAGGAAGACTACCATATTTACAATGTTTATTTTTCCTATTGAGTAAAAAAATTACCCTTCATGTTGTTCAGATCTTTCATTATGGCTTCTGTTGACTTTGATCATGAGGATCTTGCATATTCCTATTAAGTGTATTTTGCCATGTTTCATTTTTTTTGTTGCTGTTGTGATTGTGATTTAACCATGATTGGGATTTTGTAGAAAGGAAAAAGATTGCTAAGAATTCTATCTGAAGACATTTTGCTGTTGTGGTGCCTCAAACTTCATCACGATCGTATCTTCTCTATAAATCACACTTGCATCATTTAACGTATCCCTATTTATTTCACTTGCACTCCACCTTTTCAAAGAATAAAAATATCAGAAGGCCTGTGTTTTTAGGTTACATGAATGGCATAAGTCCATGAAGCTGCTTTTTCCCAACACTATGAGCATCCTGTGCTTCATGCTGGGAGAAAGGACCCAGACTAAGTGGAAAAGGAGAAAAAGGAAACAAAAACATCTTCATGGATTAACAAGAAATACATTTTATGAATAATAAAGGATTAACAATATATATATTTTGTGAACGATACTGTTTTACTTTAACCTTTTAAAATGCCTTTCTGTGCCTAACTAAATCAGTGCTTCCTGAGCCAATGGCCAGCACAGGAATCCACAGGACATTTCATGATAAGAGACAAGCTTTGGGGCACACTGAGGGCTCTGCAATAAGGGCCTGAGAGACTAGGGAGGTGGGGAAGACCATACAGGTCATTTGAGTCTGAATTTGGGTTTTTAATTTTGCCCAGTATATTCAGCTAACAAGTCAATTTATTGAAAATGGATTAATTTTTGGAAAGAGAATGACATATCTTCTCTCACAAACTAGGGGGTTTCTATTTTATTTCCACATATATTCTACCTTATGTGATATTTCTGTGTTCTCCCTGCTTACTTTTTATTTGCAATTGCCTGCTAGCTCTTGTCTTCCCCCTCCCCGCTTTTATTTTAACTTTTTGTTTGTGTTTTAGATCTATCTCTTATATGTGCCATATAATTAGATTTTGAACCAATTTTAGAGTTTTTGACTTTTATTTTTAAATTTTATTGTTTAAAGTATTACAAATAGTAGTACATATATCTCCTTTTTCCCCCCCATTGACCTTCCCCCAGCCTCCCATACCCACTGTCGCATGCCCTCAGCCCACCCCCCCAGTGTCTTGTGTCCATTGGTTGTGCTTATAGAGATTTTGACTTTTAATAGAGAAAATCAACCCATTTATGTATCAGGGTTTTTTTCTGGTTATTTAATGTTTGTGGTTATTATGCTTTCTTATTTTCTTTTGTTAGCGATAGGTTTAGGCTATAATAAAGGATACAGTGTTTATTTGAGCAAAGGAGGGATTGCAATCCAGGGCACAGATTCAGGCAGCAACATAAACTGTGCTTCAAAGGGAACAAGGGAAGGCAGGGTTTGTAAAGGGCAGAACCAGCAGAGCTGCTCTCATTAAAGTCTTTGAGTAGATAAAGAGTGTTGGCGAGGTCAGGGGCATTGTCAGGCCCCTCATGTCAATGGCTGGGTTCCTTTCAAAGTGAAGCATGCATCCAGGATGTTTGTTGTTCACCCTTCAGCTGAGTGCAGCAACAGGTCAGCAACTTAGCAGTAGTTCCAAGATTTATCCATGAGCCGTGTATAGGCCTCCAAAACCATTTTAGGTGACAATCTTAGCAATGCTTATTCCATTTTATTTTCTTCATGTCACCTTCTTCTCCTTTCTTTACATTTGTTGAACTGATGACTTTTCTTGGCTCCTTCTTACCTTCCATAAAGTGGAAATATAATGTATTTATATCCTAGTAGCTACCTTTACCTGATAATATTTGTGAGTGATTTTTAACGTTTTTTTGTTATTTTGATATATTGTTTAAATAAATATTAGGAAAGTAATGAGATAAAAGATAATGAACTTTGTGCCTCAGTACTGGCGCCTTTTCTGAAGTTCATAGCAAGTAGAATGGGAAATGCACAAATTTCTTGGAATTGGTTTCATCCTATCTCTGGTCTCTTTAGTCCTTTCTCCCCGCTAAATTTATCCCTTTTGTCTATTTACATATTACATTCTCTGTCCTTAAATGAAAACCTTTTCTATTACTTTATTTACATTACCTATTCCTTACTTTCTATATAGTCCTATTAATCTACTTTTCCACAAAAAGTTTAAAGTAACTTCACCTGGTTGCTTCTGATTTCTTATCTTACATTTATTCTTTTGTCTACTGCAAGGTGACTCCTGCATTCACCATTCTGCTGGAATTACCTAATTTTCGAATCAGCAGCTCCGCTTTCAATCATCATTCTGTTTGACCCACTCCGGCTTCTGAGAGTGTTGAGCACTCCCTTCTTGAAATTCTCTTTTCCAACTGTCAATACTGAATCTCCATCCACCTTCCTTTCTGTCTTGCTCTCTCTGGTCTCCTGGGGGTGCTAGCATTCTTTTCTTGGCCTTCTCATCTCCCAACACTGGGAGTTGGGTAGCTTTGTTTTAAGTCCCAGCTGTGTGATCTTGGAGAGGTTATTTAACCTTTTGGTCAGATTCCTCATCTACAAAATGATGATTCAGTTAGTGTTTCCTCCTTGTATTAGTCAGGATTCTCCAGAGAAACAGAACCAAAAAGATATATGTGAATATGTAGAAAGAGATATGGGGAGCTGGCTCATGCAGTGATGGAGGCTGAAACGTTCCTATGAGCTGCCATCTTCAGGTTCAGGAAAGCCAGTACTGCAGTTCCACTCCAAACCTGGAGGCCGGAGGCCTGGGGACCAATGGTAAGTCCTGGTCTGAGCCGGAAGTCTCACAAACTAGGAACACTGCTGTCTGAGGCAGGAGAAGATGGCTGTCTCCACTCAAGCAAAGAGCAAATTCACCCTTCCCTGCCTTTTTCTATTCCGCCTCTCAGCAGACTGGATGATGCCCACCCTCACTGGTGAGGGCTGATCTTGTTTACTCAGTCTACCCATTAAAATTAGAGCTCCCTCATCGAAACACCACAGGTACTACTTTCCCAATTATCTGGGCACGCCTTAGCCTCATCAAGTTGACATAAATTAACCACCACACTTGGTAAACAGATACTGAATGCTTACAGTGTTTTATTTCCTAGACTAAGAGCTACAGAAAAGGCTGAAATAGGCTTATGCATCTGAAATGGCAATCAGGTCAAGCTGGATGTTTTATTTGTTCTCACAGTTTAGATTTGTCCCGTTTGCACTTGCTTGTCTCCCAGTAATGGATTTCCACCTGAATTGCAAGGCCTGTAATTCCGTGTGCTGCCTTGGCAACTTGGAGCCTCACAGGGCTGCAGAGACCTACCATGAGTTCCCTGCTCTTGCCGAATGTGCCCCCATCCAGCTGGAAAGGCTCCCTGCCCAGCTAATTCCCTTGTCAGCCCAACTGGTTACACCCTTCCCAGGTCTCAACCTAATGGGTTTTACCTCCCTACCAATCCACGGAATTGTTCAAATAAACCAAAGATCACATCACCCTCTTGTCATTGCACAGTCTGCCTCCCTCAGCTCCTGCTAGTTCCCAGTTCCCGAGTGCAACTGCATGGCTTGTAGTGTCCTCCTCCCCCAGGCTGTGACGAGTGTCTTCTGCCCGGGGCCAGGTACGGTGTGTTGGGTCATCTTGTGCTATTTGGGGTGGGAATCCCTCCTTCACCAGTGGGGTGGATAGGAGGTGATCAGAACAGTGGTAATCCAGAATAAACTTCATTACTGTCCCTATTGCTCCCTTGTGCTCTGCTCCTTGTCCTTATATGCCAGAGCACTTTCTGTATTATATTTATTTCTGATTATGTCATAATAATGTTGTAGATGCTTAGTTTCTTTTGGGGGATGACACATTTTTTCTCACAAAGGTCTTTCTATCCTGTCCCTTCTAAGGTTGCTTGTTTTTCCACTTGCTTCAGGGGGTTTTATTGGTGTAATCTTTGTGGAGCAGGAATTTATAGTTTTAGGAATCAGTGACACTCTAGGACAGGCGTCCTCAAACTACGGCCCACGGGCCACATGCAGCCCGCTGAGGACATTTATCTGGCCCGCCGGGTGCCACTGCCTGTCCTGCTTAGCAGCCGACTCGTCCCGGGCCCGCAGTGCGCATAGGAATTTGTTCAGTGTTTTTTTTTTTTTTTTTAACTATAGTCCGGCCCTCCAACTGTCTGAGGGACAGTGAACTGGCCCCCTGTTTAAAAAGTTTGAGGACCCCTGCTCAAGGATGTGTCTGGATTTCACGTGGGAGGAATGGATTCATCTAGATTTTGCTCCAAGGAAATTGTTTGGGAACATGATGCTAGAGAACTACAGGAACTTGGTCTCACTGGGTAAGGACTTCCCCTTGTAACTCACCTTTCCCCACCTCTTGTTACAACCTCTGGAATTCATGAATTTGAACTTGAAATCCTGGATATTTTATGGCATTGTTTTAGGGTAATTGCTTGGTGTCCTGTCTTTCCACATGAAAGGTCTTTTCTGCAGAGAATTGGAAGATGGGAAACTACAGAAGCCCCGTGTCCCTTTGTTTAAGAAGCCCTGAAGGGGAAGGGAAAAGGACTTGTGTTGGAAGTAGCTTTTATACTTAGTTCAGTACCCAAGTTTAATGTCTTTCCTCTGAGCAGGGAATCAGCTTTCCAAACCAAATGTGACTTCTTAGCTGAAACGAGAAGGACTGAGCCTGATGCCAAAAGAACTTCCAGGGTATATCTCTGCAGGTAAAGTGTCAGGACTTGTTAAATGAGTGTGCCACCTGGGGAAGAAGTCACTTCAGAAATCGCTGGGTCTCTTGGGAACATGCACCTTTGATGTATGTTCTCTCAGATGTCTCCCCTGATCGATGCCTCTCCTCCTCTCCAGAGTCGCATGTCTTTGCCTTGGTGACACACTCCGTAGAGTAAATGAGTTGCTGCGTTGTCTGGGATGTGCAGAAAATGCAGTGAATGTTAGCGATTGTTTCCTCTTCTTTGTCTATACTTAGAACCCATGCTTTTCTCTCTCCTTATTCTCTTTACTCTCTGACATTGGTCTTTCTTTTTAGCCATAACCTATATCTACAGCTTCCTTTCCTTTATTCCCTTAAACATTTGTCAGCTTTTTAAAAGGTAACATTTCTCTTCCTTTGCGTTGTTTTATAGTCTTCATTTAAAAACAAATGGAAATGACTTAGCTGTGTTACTAGTAACCTTACATTTTCTATAGGTCCTTTCTCATTTCTAAGTTTGTAATCTGCATCGACTGTCTATTCAGTCCCATTTTCCTCTGAAAACAATGCTTTTTAATCTTTATTATCTGGTTTCTAATCCACGTCACAATTGAAATTTCCTTTTTAGATATTATTAGCGACTTTTCTCTGAAAAAATGTTTTATACCTTTACTGGAGGCCCAGTGCATGAAAATTGTGCACGGGTGCGGTCCCTAGGCCTGGCTGGCGATTGAAGCATGAGCGTCTGGCATGGAAGGGCAGGTCCCAGCTGACCACTGGGCCCTGGGAAACACCTGGGCCCCCACTTGCACCCACCTTGGCCTGGCGCCGCCCTCTCACCTGATCCACATCCCGCTGCAGTCCCGCTGCCGATGCCTGCCATGTTCCACACTGCCCCCTGGTGGTCAGCACACGTCATAGTGAGTGGTCGAACTCCTGGTCTCCCGGTTGAACTTCCAGTCGAACAATCTCCCGAGGGGACAATTTGCATATTAGGCTTTTATTATATAGGATATTTCTCTGCTCAGTGTGAAAGTGTTGCTCATATCCTTTTTTTTTTTTTTTCTAAAATGTATTTTATTGATTTTTTACAGAGAGGAAGGGAAAGGGATAGAGAGTTAGAAACATCAATGAGAGAGAAACATCGATCAGCTGCCTCCTGCACACTCCCCACTGGGGATGTGCCCGTAACCAAGGTACATGCCCTTGACCGGAATCGAACCTGGGACCCTTCAGTCCACAGGCTGATGCTCTATCCACTGAGCCAAACCGGTTAGGGCTCATACACTTCTTTTCATACTTTTAAAAAATTGTGAAATAGGCAAGTAATTTTTGATCTCTAGTTTATAGCTATCTACATATATAATAGCCTAAGCGACCATTATGGTGGAATGATTGGAACAATCGGTTGCTACGATGTGCACTGACCACCAGGGGGCAGACGCTTAACACAGGAGCTGCCCCCTGGTGGTCAGTGCACTCTCACAGGGGGAGTGCCACTCAGCCAGAAGCCAGGCTCACGGCTGGTGCTAAGGAGCAGCGAGCCGAGTGTTTAGGAGCAAGCAGGCAGGTGGTAAGGAATGAGGGGTCCCGGACTGTGAGAGGGATGTCCGACTGCTGGCTTAGGCTCAATCCCAGGGATTGTGCCTGAGCCAGCAGTCAGACATCCCCTGAGGGATCCTGGACTGCGAGGACTGCGAGGAGAAAGAAAATTAATACCTGGGTGCATTATAGGGAAACTACAAAAAAAAAAAAAAAAAAAAAAGCAGAGAACATCTTAAAAGTAGTCAGAAGAAAACCAGCAGGCGACATCCCCCGAGGGGTCCCGGACTGTGAGGGGGATGTCCGACTGCTGGCTTAGGCCCAATCCTCGGGGGGATTGGGCCTAAGCCAGCAAGCAGACATCCCCCAAGAGGTCCCAGACTGCAAGAGGGCACAGGCCGGGCTGAGGGACCCCCTCCCCTGCAGTGCACGATTTTCGTGCACCAGGCTTCTAGTGGATATATAATGAAATAAAATAAATTAGTGAAAGAACATTTTGATATGAAAGAATGATTTGATGAACATTGTTGCTGGTTTTCAGTAAGCTTTTGAAAGTATTGGGTTCTAGAAGAATCATTGGGTCAAAGGATACACACATTTTATGGCTCTTGCTACATACTGCACAACTTGGATATTATTTTATGTTTTTAATACTAATTTATTAGGTATAAAATGATCTCTTAATGGCTTTAATTGCAAATTTGTGTGGATTTGATTACTCTTGCTATTTGTATTTATTCTTATGTAAATAACCTCTCTGTTCAACAGATGTTTTTGGAGCACTAGGCTCTGTTCCTAGCACTGCAGATACAGCAATAACCAAAACAGGCAGTTTCCCCATGGAGCTTCAGTCTAGTGAGGGGGACAATAAATTACTAAAGAAAGGAGACAGGGAGGGAGAAGGGACAGAAGAGGAAGAAAGGAGGGAGGGAATGAGTGTCACAGTGTCATAGTGCTGTGTGGATAAATAGTGGCATCAGGAACTAGAAGAGTTAACAGTGGACTTTTACAGGGGCAGTCAGGGAAGGCCTTTTTTCTGAGGTGACTGTTGAGTAGCTACTAACCATGATGGGCCACATGGGGGACACTCGGCATGGGACAGGAGATGCTGGCATGGTGTTGTTTGAAGGAAAGAGTGCAAGGAGATATGGAGATTTTCTTAAACTTTATCTTTCAGTTCTGTGAAAAAATTTGTTACTACTGTCATTTTTGTTTTTAAAATTTCTGTGAGCCTTCTCATTCTCTGCATGTTCCTTCATTTTTAAGCTATTTTAATGCATGCCTTAACTTCTCTTGTCTGTATGAGGATATTTAAGTTATTTTTATTTTATTTTTGGTATGCATGTGTAGCATTTCCCCCCCCCTGTGCCCTAGATTATTCTAGTGGGTTTATATAGGTCTTTGTCATTATCCCACTGTCCTTCTGGTGGGCTTTCTGGAGGCAGCAGAGGCAAACACATGTATTCTTGATACTTTGTTGTCCTCTCTCATTTCTTTACCTATCTTCAGACTTCTCCATTGGGCTGGATTCTAAAAATTCTTCACTTTTTACCAGGTGCTGTAGGTTAAAAAAAAAAAGATTCTTCACTTGTTTATGACTGCATTTCACACGTTTTCCTTGTCTCTTTGAATGTCTGTCTAGCCCAGCCTTGGGCAAACTACGGCCCGCGGGCCGAATCCGGCTGTTCTATCTGGTTCTCTTGCTCTCCCCTCCGCTCCTTTACTTTGAATTTATATTAGTTCACACAAACACTCCATCCATGCTTTTGTTCCGGCCCTCCGGTCCAGTTTAAGAACCCATTGTGGCCCTCGAGTCAAAAAGTTTGCCCACCCCTGGTCTAGCCACTAGTATGTAGGCTCACTGAATTGTCATGATTGAGCTTAGTTTTCTTTATATTCTCTGCCTAGCACAATGCCTGCCAGAGGAGGTATTTAATATATGTTTGTTGAGTTGAATATTGAATGTTATCAAGAAGAATTTTTAGAAATCAGGTGAAAGGACAGATTTGGAGAGTTATATGTGTGACATTCATATCAATTTGTCTTATTAATTATCAGGAAGAATGAACAATAAGGGTAAAGCAGCAAGGATAAAACCCTAAAGAACAATAATGTTTGACTGGCAGCCAAAGATACTCTAGCAAAGGGGACAAAAAGTGGTCACAGAAGGAGGAGAAAATTTAGGGAGAGCTAAAGGAAGAGAGAAAAGTAAAGGGTGAGTGCAATAGTGCCAAGAAGGTAAAAGTGGTCTGTGACCCAGGGGAGAGCATTTCTGGTGTGAGGGAAACGTACTGTGGATTGGAATGTAAACAATTAAAGACTTAAGTATAGACTGTCATTTCAACAAGGTTAACTTTGAGGAAAAAGAAGGGCAAGAACTGAAAGAACTCAGAGATAGAGTGCCTCGATTTGGTTTTTACCACGGAAGAGAATTGAATGAATTTACAAGAGCAGAGATATCTGTTAGAAAGGAGAAACTAAAAGGATGGAGGGAGAGCATGGAGCCTAGGAAACATGATGATGTGCAAACTCCAGATCTCCTTTGCAGGTTTTCTTCAATGTTGCTGCCAGTAAGCTACCATTTAGTCTTATTGTCCTGACTAAAATTAAGACAAGAAAGCATCGCTTGAGTGCTGTGCTTGGCTCTTCCCTGGCTATCATCTGATGTGCTCATCGTAACAATCCCATGGGGTGGGTATCGTTAGCCCCTTTCATTGTGGGAGAATAAACTCAGAGAGGTGAAATGACATGCCAGAATTTAAACACAGGTTTTTTGTTTTGTTTGTTTTTGTCTTAGAGTTTAACGCTAATTCTAAAAAAATAATCATTATTTTCTTGCCTTGCCTTGCTGTGACTTCTTATTTCCTAGTATATTTAGTAAAAATAGAACTTCTGTATCCTGGCCTAATATTCTTTTTAAAAAAATATATTTTTATTTATTTCAGAGAACGGAAGGGCAAGGGAGAGAGAGATAGGAACATCAATGATGAGAGTTAATAATTGATTGGCTGCCTTCTGCATCCCCCCTGCCCCCCCCCCCCCCCCGCCATTTCTCCCTCTTCCCTCCGCCCCCCAGGGATTCAGTCTGCAACCTGGGCATGTGCCCTGACTGGGAATTGAACCGTGACTTCCTGGTTCATAGGTTGACGCTCAACCACTGAGTCACACTGGCTGGGCCTAGTTTAATATCTTCTTAGATGATTGTTTTCTGTTTCTATGCTAAAGGTTTTATGTGTACAATTGTTGAATGCTTTGTTAGGTTTTACTATTTTATCGAAGCTGAGTAGAAAATGTAAATTTAGAAGTGCTGTGTCTGGAGACAGTATTATCACTAATAAACTTGTTGAAACAAAGATTAGTAAAATGGAAAGCAGCGAATTTTTAGCCTTTAATCAGTTGTCAGTTTTGAAGGAAACAAATTAAGAACATGTGTAAAATATTAGAAATATATTACCAAAGATTATGCTTAAAAATAAGGTACAGTTAGAGATTATATAACATTTAAAGCTCTCAGGAGATACCGTTAAACCTGAAAAATCTATTGTTTGTGTTTCATACATGATTTTATATCATTCTCAGAGATGTACCGGGTGACTACCTGTGTATATATGTGTTTTTGTGTGTAAATATATGTGTATACCCACACACACAGAATTTATATACTGTTTCAGAGTCCCTATTTATATCTACTAACTTCATGCTAATATGAGCTTCAGTAATGTTTGGTACAGACACATGTCTTTGCTTCCATTAGTAGGAAAACTGATGTAAAAGACTATAATAAATATAGGAGTATCCAAAAGTTTGGTCATCCTTACACAGGCAGCCCAGCCTTGCCTCAGGGCATCAGCGTGGGCAATTCCTTCAGTCTGGGGTGCTATCCCTTCAGTAGGCCTGTTAATCCTCCCCCTTAGTTGCCAAAGTCTTTTTTTCTTTTAATAAGTTTTTATTTATTTATTTATTTATTTATTTATTTATTTATTTATTTTTTATTTCAGAGCGGAAGGGAGAGGGAGAGAGATAAAAACATCAATGATGAGAGAGAATCATTGATTGGCTGCCTTCTGCATGTCCCCTACTGGGGATGGGGCCCACAACCTGGGTACGTGCCCTTGACCAGAATCGAACTCAGGACTCTTCAGTCTGCAGGCTGATGCTCTATCCACTGAGCCAGACCAGCAAGGGCACACCCCAAAGCCTTCACTTCAGTCACTTTTTCAGTGAAACCTTTCTTTTCTTTTCTTTTTTTTTTTAATATTTTTTATTGATATTTTACAGAGAGGAAGGCAGAGGGAGAGCTAGAAACATCGATGAGAGAGAAACATCGATCAGCTGCCTCCTGCACACCTCCCACTGGGAATGTGCCCGCAACCAAGGTACATGCCCTTGACCGGAATCGAACCCTGGACCCTTCAGTCCGCAGGCCGACGCTCTACCCACTGAGCCAAACTGGTTTCGGCAGTGAAACCTTTCTTGAAGATGCTATTTAAAATTACAAACCTTTTCCCTCATTATATTCCCTACTAGAGGCCTGGTGCATTGATTTGTGCACTGGTGGGGTCCCTCGGCCTGGCCTGTGTCCTCATGCAATCTGGGACCCCTCAGGGGATGTCAGAGAGCTGGTTTCGGCCCAATACCCACAGTCCAGTCCGAAGGACCCCACCAGTGCATGATTGAAGCCAGGGAGGGACCGTAGGAGGGCTCCAGGGCGTGTCTGGTCCAGTCCTGATTGGCCGGACCCCAGCAGCAAGCTAACCTACCAGTCAGAGCATCTGCTCCCTGGTGATCAGTGCGGGTCATAGCGATTGGTCAAATGGTTGAACAAATGGACACTTAGCATACTAGGCTTTTATTACATAGGACTGGAAGCCCGGTGCACGAAATTCGTGCACTGGTAGGGTCCCTAGCGGCTGCTGGCTGCCGGCTGGGGCCTCCCTCCCTTCCCTTGGCTGCCTGCTGCAGCCACCAGTCAGGGCCTTCCCCCCTTCCCCTGGCTGGCCCCGCTCCCACCTCCTGGTCGAACTCCCGGAAGAACTAAGAACTCTGGTCAAGGGGACAATTTGCATACTATGCTTTTATTATATAGGATTTCCATTTTATGGCTTTTATTTTATCCATAAGGCATACTACTTAAATACTAAATATTGTACTTGTTTATTATGTTGACTGCCCTTCCTCTCACTAAAATATAAGTTCCTTAAGGGCAGAAATGTATTTTATTCATTGTTATAGCCTTAGCACTTGGAACAGTGCCTGGCTCAATGTACATTTATTGAGTGAATGATGGGCCATATTCAGAAGAGCAGTTTGGCTGCTTCATGGAGACTGCATTGTAGGGTAGCAAGACTGTAAGCCAGAAGTTCAATCACGTGAGTATTGAAATTGTCTGGTTGAGTGGGAAGAGTAGCTGAAATACTACACAGGATCAAAGAAATATAAAAAGGGAAAAGAAATAAGCTTGCCCTAGGAAGAGTGGGCACTGCTGCTCAAGCCCCATACCCACTTCAATACTTTGCAGGCGCTCAGCCTCTACTATGGCCATCCCAGCCATAAATACTGAAAGACCTGTGCTTTCCCAGACCCTACAGTCCTGGGGACCCCTGTCATGACCTGACAAGTACCAAAAGAATATAAAAATCCTATTCGTTAACTCGGCATTTTAATACAGTAAGGGAGTATGGGCTACTTGAAAGTCCTGATTAGGAAAAAGGAAAGGAAGAAAGAGGTATATATTGTGTAACATGAAATAATGGTAATATTAATAGTTAACAGCCATTGAACCCTTATCATGGCCAAGCACAGTGTTTATGTGCGTTACAGAGTTTTTATTTAATAAAATAGCAAAATAGCAAGAAATGCTGCCCAGTCTTGGAAGTTAGTTTTTTACCCTTAGTACTCAAGTCCCAAGCCCACAATATTTCACTGATTCTTAGTAAAGCCACCCTAACAGTTTTGTTTTCCAGATAGTCATGTAATCAGAAAAATAAAGTTTCCTCCCTTCTCAGTTGTCTAATTTTTAAAAAATATATTTTATTGATTTTTTTACAGAGAGGAAGGAAGAGGGATAGAGAGTTAGAAACATCAATGAGAGAGAAACATTGATCAGCTACCTCCTGCACACCCCCTACTGGGGATGTGCCCGCAACCAAGGTACATGCCCTTGACCGGAATCGAACCTGGGACCTTTCAGTCTGCAGGCTGACGCTCTATCCACTGAGCCAAACCGGTTAGGGCTCAGTTGTCTAATTTTATTAGTCATACTTTTGGAACAATATTAAATAGTAGTGGTAATAATAAATACCCTTTTCTTGATTCTGTTATTAATGTGAATTCTTATAGTGTTTTATTTTTATGCTTGACAGTGCTAAGATTTTTGGTGTTGAATCAGGATTGGATGTTGGATATTATCAAATACTTTTTTGAAGCATCGATCTGTTGATCATGTGTCCTTTTTCCATGACCTTGTATGATATTAATAGATTCCTAAGAGTGAACTTTCTGGAATTCCTGGAAAAATCCTTTATGTAAATTGCATATTTCATGTAATATTTCAGGAATGCTTTAGAAGTACTGTAATTACTGAAACTGTCATATTTAAGAATGTATTTCTTTATAAATGTATAGAGTACTGGCCAAGTTGAATTCTTGAGTCACATCAGCCAGTATTTTAAAAATTTGTAGGTAATCGATTTTTTTTTTTTTTTTAGGGAGCAAGTCTTCAGAATAAATAAATAATTATAAGGATTTACTTATTTATTTAATTGGTTTTTAGAGAGAGAAACATCGATGTGAGAGAAACATCGATCAGCTGCTTCCTGCAACCCGGGCATGTGCCCTGACCAGGAATCGAACTGGCAACTCTTTGGTCAAGTGGCAACGCCCAACCAACTGAGCCCCAATGGCCAGGGCCAGGAATACTTTTAAATTAAGTATCCAAATTCCATAGAGATAAAATGAATCTGACTGTTAAGTTTTCTGCAATACATAATGATTTTAAAACTTTCATTTAGTATTTTCTAAAATAGTATTTTGTTCTTATTTTTTGAAATGTTATATATACAGAAGAATATGTAAAATATATATTAACAAAACTGACATACTCTGCTAATATAAATACTATAAATATTAACTAACTTTTGTTCTTACATCAACATTGTGAGAGATAGGGACCATTTAACAGGTGAGAAAAAGAATGTTAAGTAACCTGCCCAAGATCACACAGCTAACTGTGGTGGAGCTCAAATTTGAGCCAAGTAGTATGGCTCCAGAGTTGTTGTCTTAGCCATTATGCCATACTGCATCTTTTTATAGGTAATAATGATAAAGATTAATGAGTAATAAAGCAAACACCTAGGCACTAAAACCTAGAGTCAGAAACAGGAAATTACTGGTATGCTCACCATGATTTGTGTGCTCCTCATTCACACACTCTTAACCTCTCTCTGGGACATAATCACTATTATCACTTTTGTGATAATTCTCTTCCCTTTTCTTTAAGTATTGCCATCCATAAATTAACCTATAAACAGCATATTTAGTTTTAATCTGTTTTTAAACTTTAAGTAGACTCTTGCTATATATTTTTTCTGTGACTGTTTAAATTATGTATTCATTCATATTGATATGTATAGCTATAGTTTATTAATTTTAACTAGTCTTAATTCAGGCTGCTATAACAGAGTACTATACAGGTAGCTTAAAAGTCAAATAACTATTTCTCACTGTTCCAGAGGCTGTAAGTCTGAGATCAGAATGCCAGTGTGGGGTTGGGTTGTTGGTGAGGGCCCTCATCCTGGTTCAGAGACAACTCCTTCCTGCTGTGTCCTCACATGCTAGAGAGTGGAGACAGGAAACAAGCTCTTTCATCTCTTCTTATGAGGGCACTACTCCCATCACCCCTCTGCCCTCATGACCTATGACCTCCCAATAATCCCACCTAATGTAATACCATTGGGAATTTAGCTTCAACATAGGGATTTTGGGGAGACAAACATTCACTGTTGTCAATTATTTCATTGTATACATATTTGACAATTTAGTTATTCTATTATTGATACTTGTGTTGCTTCCATTTTTTTTTTTTTGCTGTTGTGCACTGCTACTTTTAAAATTATGAATGATATACCTTTTAAGTTAAATTTACCTAGGTGTGTGTACCTGATAGTGGAATTGCTAAACCATTCATTCAGGTGTCCATTTCTTATGTGCCTATTCAAGTCTTGCCAGTTTTTCTAGTGGGTTTAGTGTTCCATAGATATTGTTTTCCAAGTATAGGTTCTATTTCTTTGTGGGTTATTGTTATAGATATCTTTCCCCAGTATGCAACTTTTAAAAAAACTTTCTTTATGATGTCTTTGGGATGGCTGGAAGCATGTAATTGTTCTTCCAATATTTGTTCTCCCTTTTGATTTTTATGCTTTTTTTCTTCTCATTGTTTACATTATTTTAAAAATTTATTTCTTAACCCTCTACATAGTTTCCAAACTTGGTATTTTCTGTGTATCATTTATCTTTGAATGGAGGTAGTTCTATCTGGACTTTGTCTAACAGGATGAAACCCCCCTTTGTTCTTTATGTTGTGCCTGGGTGGCACTTTAAATGTTCTCAAAGAATTTTAGTTGGGTAGCTGGATATGATAGTGAGGTGGGGCAAGTAGCCATCTCTAATTCATGTGTTGCCTGTTATTTTCATACTTGATTGGATAGGTCCTCTCTGTGGTTACTTGGTGGTGTGTTTTGGAGGTGGATTCCACTAGGATTTCCACTTTTTATCTTTTATGTAAGCAGGTCAGGTTGTAAGGAGGAAGTCAAGTTAATGCATAACCCTTGCTTCATGGTAAAGCCTCCTGCTCACATGCCAAACTTTGTCTGTTGCTTCAATGTTTATCTCTGCTCTGTTGACTCTGATCAAGCTGACAGATTCTCAGATTATAGTTTCCTGTCCTCTGCCTCTCATTGCCACTAGGCCATTTTGTCTGGAATAAGACATGGGATCAGAAAATAAAGCCTGAGTGGTCCTTCTTTCAGCCCCTTCTGAAGTAGTTCAACAGATTCTTCCTTGCCTGTCCCCTGCCCCCTGCCCCCCACCCCCAGTTCTCATCTTTAAGGAATGGGTATTTAGGAAAGTGTAGGGCCCTTTAGGACTCTGTTAACCTTTGTGAGAAAATTACAGCCTGCTTGAAATTTGTGTGTGGGGAGGGGAAGCTTTTAGATTGTGTTATCCTCCCTTAAGAGTTTGGATTTCAAATATGTTCCAGACAAGTATGTTTTCAAAGGTTAAGTTATATACATTATCCTTATCAGATTATTTTTATCCTCACTTCATAGCTGTGAAAACTCAGACCTGGAGAAACAAGTAACTAGTTAAGATGGTAAGTGTTGAACCTGGTTGTCTGATTCCAGGGTTGACAGTCTTCATTGTGCCACTCTGTGATCTTTTTGAAGATTTAGTATTAGAATTATAGGTAGGAAGAAATGGCTGGTAAGAACAGTGGTACAACATGGCAGGGCTTTCTGATCTTTCTCTTGCAATCCTAGGTCTTCTGTACATTTTCCTTTAGTTCCATCTTCATTATTTAGCCTTGTCTAATGGTCAGTGACTTCAATGTCTATCCCTTCTGCATAGGCTCACTCTTTTCTCTGCTTACCCTGTTTCTAGTTCTCTTATTTGTGGACTGGTTCACTGTTTTTTTTCTTTCTTTCCAATTCTCTTCCTAATTGTAGGGACATCATTAAAAGCTCTCCAAATGTGCCATGTATTCTCAATTTTATTCTCATTCCCACTTTATACAGTTTTCAGTCTCCCAACACAGAAACCAATGTGCATTTGAATTTTTTATTTTTTACAGACTGGGAGGCAAGACTTGAAACCAAAGAGTCAACTCCAGAGCCCATCATTACTGAAGATTTTTCCTATTGGGTAATAATGGAAAAGGAAGGTCTCTGGCATTCTTCTTTAAGGGAAACATGGGAATCTGATAATTGGTTAGAGGGGCAACAGAAAAACCAGGATAGACATCTGGGTCAAGTGGCAGTTACCCATAAGGAAACCCTCACTGAGAGGAGAGTATGCAGAGGTAATGAATTTGAAAGATGTTCCAATCAGGGTTCAGTCATTGATATACAACAAAGTAGTCCTATGGGAAAAAGGCCCTGTTATCAGAATTCACATGGAAAAGATAAACAAAATTCTGAATTAATTAAGATTCAAAGAATGTTTGTAGGGAAGAAAATCTATGAATGTAATGAATGCAGGAAAGCCTTCAGCCAGAGCTCATCCCTTCTTAAGCACCAGAGGATTCATACTGGGGAGAAGCCCTATAAATGCAATGTATGTGGGAAGCACTTCACTGAACGTTCCTCTCTTACTATACATCAAAGAATTCATACTGGAGAGAAACCCTACAAATGTAATGAATGTGGCAAAACCTTCAGTCAAAGCATGAACCTTACTGTTCATCAAAGAACTCATACTGGAGAAAAACCCTATCAGTGTAAAGAGTGTGGAAAAGCTTTCCGAAAGAATTCATCCCTTATTCAACATGAAAGGATTCATACTGGTGAGAAACCCTACAAATGTAATGAATGTGGGAAAGCATTTACCCAAAGTATGAATCTCACAGTACATCAAAGAACTCATACAGGAGAAAAGCCCTATGAATGTAATGAATGTGGGAAATCTTTCAGTCAAAGTATGCACCTTATTGTACACCAGAGAAGTCATACTGGAGAGAAACCCTATGAGTGTAGTGAATGTGGAAAAGCCTTCAGTAAGAGCTCAACTCTTACCCTGCATCAACGAAATCACACTGGAGAAAAACCCTACAAATGTAACAAATGTGGGAAATCCTTTAGCCAAAGTACATACCTTATAGAACATCAGAGACTTCATTCTGGAGTAAAACCTTTTGAATGTAATCAGTGTGGAAAAGCTTTCAGTAAGAATTCATCTCTTACTCAACATCGGAGGATTCATACTGGAGAGAAGCCTTATGAGTGTGTCATATGTGGGAAGCATTTTACTGGACGATCATCCCTTACTGTACATCGGGTTATTCACACTGGAGAGAAACCTTATGAGTGCAATGAATGTGGAAAGGCCTTCAGCCAGAGTGCATACCTTATTGAGCATCAAAGAATTCATACTGGTGAGAAACCCTATGAATGTGATCAGTGTGGTAAAGCCTTCATTAAGAATTCATCCCTTGTAGTGCATCAAAGAACTCATACAGGAGAGAAACCCTATCGGTGTAGTGAATGTGGGAAAGCCTTCAGTCGGAGTACAAACCTTACACGGCATCAGAGAACTCATACATGAGGAAAGTTTTCACTGGGCCCATTATGATGAACTCTTCAGTGATAATCAGATATGTCATGTAGGAACCAATAAATGTAATGATTTTAGGAATCTTTTAGGTGAGGTATATTATACCATATCAGATGATACAGACCACTGCAGAGGAACCATATGAAAGTGGAAAATCTTGATTGAATTAGAAAAGAAAAAATTTGTATCTGAAGGCTTAAGTAGCTGATATTCTAAACAATGAGGATTCATGCTGAAGATAAGTTCTGTTGTATCATACTGCAGATTCTCCTTTGGATGTAAGAGATTTCACATTGGAGAGAATATGTGAGAGCGCTTAACTGGACAGCCCAAAGACCTGGTATGTACTCTGATCTGTCACTAACTTGGACAAGTCACCTATTTTCACCAGGTCACAGTGCCCATATATTTGGTAAATGAGGGATTTTGGATTTAGAAGATCTCCAGCATCCCTTTAAGCTCTATAAAGCAACAAACCTGTAGATATAATGAATATTGGGACATCCTTAATCTTTTACCATGTTATGTATGTTATTAGGTGCTACTATTTTACAGTCTGGTTTCCCTGGATGTTGTAAGTTAAAATCTCTACCAAATCCTATTATTTTCCCATGCCTAACCCCTTCTCCTTGCATTATTTTCTCCCTTAAACATAGGCTGGTTGCAAACAGGTGATGGAATAATTGTACAAATCTTAATGCAGTAGTATAATGTTTTAAGTCCTCAATTAACAGTCATTAAATTGTTGTTAAGTAAGCTAATTACTTAGAAGATAATATAACTTATAGTCTTTTCCTAGGACTCAAATACATATCTTTGTATCATATTGACAATCGAGTGGAAAGGAAGATAGGCTGAACACTAGTAGAAATAAAAATCTGACATTAATAAAACCTTGGTAATTCAAACATTTGCAAAACAATCATGGAGATTTTATAGACCTATAGTAAAGACAATTTTATTTATTTCACACACATTTAATAAGTACTATAAACGTGTTAGGCGTGATTAGAAAATAAAAATAAATATGATATAGTCTTGTTTTCCAAGGTTTAAACTGAGAAAGTGACAGTGAGATGGGAGAGGAAGAATTCAAGCAAAAATGAGACAGAATATAGATAATGTGGTAACTGATTAAATGTGAGTGCTTGAATTTCTTATTTGGATGTATAGGGATGCCATAACTAAAAATATAAAGTTGACCAATTTTGTGGGGCAATGATGAGTTCAGTCTGGGGGCATTTTGATGAGTATGTGGATATCCAAGTGAAGATTCATAATAGACTATACACTAAGTAGTAGGGAATTGATTAGAGGGTTCTCTGGCAGTATAATAGTTCCCCAAATCCCAATTCATGGTTTTGCTTTTCACAGTTTGTTACCCACAGTCAACATTGAATCCAAAAATATTAAATGGAAAATTCCAAAAGAACCCCCACAATTCATGTTTTAAATTGCACACCATTCTGAGTTGCTTGCTGAATTCCCATGCAACCTCACTTTATTGTCATCTCATCACATAGCCACTGTATCATGTCACATCATCACAAGAAGGGTGAGTACAGTACAATGAGATATTTTGAGAGACCACATTCACATAACTTATTACAGTATCTTGTTAAAATTTTTCTCATTAGTTACTGTTTATCTTTTACTGTGCCTAATTTGTAAATTAAACTTTATCTTAAGTATGTATTTATGTGGGAAAACATTGTGTGTGTGTGTGTGTGTGTGTGTGTGTGTGTGTGTGTGTGTAGGGTTCAGTACAACTTATTGTTTTAGGCATCCAGTGGAGGTCTTGGAACATACCTTGGAAAGAGTTAAGAGAAACACAAAAAAACAGAAAAATCAGGAGAACATTGTGGAACAGAAGTAAAAGAATTTTAGTGTAGGGATAGGAATAGTTAATATTTTCAAATGCTACAAAGGGTTAAAGTAAGATAAAAATATAAATATTGCCCTTAGTTTGGTTAATGATAAACTATGTAAATTTTAGTAGGTTAAAGAGTGAGTTAAAGGTTGAAAAAGACTTAGTAGCTTGACTGGGAAAGGAGAGTTTAGAAAGATAACTAGAGGGAGATTGGGGTTGAAAGAACCTCTATCAGAAGAGCTTTTGGCTACATCAATAGAAAGCCCAGTTAATAATGGCTTATGAGCAAGTAGGGATTTATTTCCTCATATAATAAATCTGGAGGTCAGTGGGATTGTTCAGAGACAAAATAATTCAATGCCTTGAGTTTCATGGCTTTTCCATCATGGGCACATGGCTGCCACAACGTCAGGTAAAATATCTGCATTCAATGCAAGAAGAATTGGAGTGGGTAGCACTAGCAACATTGCTGCCTTTTATCAGAAAAGGTTTCTCCAGACGCCCCTCAGTAGACTACTGCTTACATCTTCTTGACCACAGCTGTGTTACATGGAGACTAGTAGCAAAGAAGACTGAGAAAAAAAGCATTTGCTCTTGGATCCTCTATAGTGGGTAGGCAAAGAAAAGATGGTTTGATAAGGTGTTGACTTAGCCAACTATCTGCTGAGAATGTGTTTGCATGACTTAAGGTAGAAGAATTAAGCATGTTTATCATCTAAAAGAGGTGTAGAGTCCAGCTGGTGTGGCTCAGTGGTTGAGCATCGACCTATGAACTAGAAGGTCAGGATTTATTTCCCGATTGGGGCATTTCCTGGGTTGCAGGCTCAATCCCCAGTAGGGGGTGTGCAGGTGGCAGCCGATCAATGATTCTCTGTCATCATTGATGTTTCTATCTTTCTCTTCCTCTCCTGTCCTCTCTGAAATCAATCTCATATTTTTAAAAATAATAAAAGAGATGTGGAGACTCTAAAGGTGCAGAAAGGAGGGGATGTGCAGCTCAAAGTGGGAAAATAAGATTTGGAGCACAGGTAAAGTATATAGGAATCATCTTCACTGGGAAGAAGGACACTTTCCTCTGGAAGAGGTGGTAATCAGTGATGGGTGCAGATGTTTGTGGGTGACAATGGAAGAGGTTCCCTGAGGATTCTCAGTGTTTGGACTTTGGGCAGTTTTAATTCATGGAGTCCGAACATCAAAGACAAAGGAGGAATGGAACACTGAATTAAACTGTATCCTCAGAAACAGATTTTAAATTTCTCTCCATTTCACCCAGTTTCCTCCTTTCCCTTCACATGTTTTTCTTACACCTCATTTCATCTCAAGAATACAAGGAGAGCCCTAACTGGTTTGGCTCAGTGGATAGAGTGTCAGCCTGCAGACTGAAGGGTCCCAGGTTCAATTCCGGTCAAGGGCTTGTACCTTGGTTGCGGGCACATCCCCAGTAGGGAGTGTGCAGGAGGCAGCTGAATTGATGTTTCTCATTGATGTTTCTAACTCTGTATCCCTCTCCCTTCCTCTCTGTAAAAAATTAATAAAAATATATTTAAAAAAAGAATATAAGTAGATGGGAGGAAAGACAGTGAAGAAATGGGTAGAAAATAGAAGAAAGTGATAAAGACAGCAGCACGATAAAGACTCAAAAGGAAGGCACAGGATAAGGGGAAGAGGAAGAATGAAGTTATTGAAGCCTAAGATGGATGCAGTAACTCAAAATCAATAAAATATTAACGCATGGAGGGAGGGCCAGGACACATGACCCAGATAAATGGAGGTTTCACTACTTTTTCAGGAGTTTTGGAAGTCTTAGACTGTATGTCCGTTCTCAGCCATCTTGGGCAACAAGTAATGAGGACTTTGTACCTTTTCTCTATCAACAGGTGCAGGACTCCTGGTTCCATGCATTAGACATGAGACCTTGTGCAAGGTACTTAACCTTGGTGCCTCCCTTTTTTCATTTGTTAATAGTGCAAACCTCACAGCTTTAGATTGCATTAGGTAACTAATGTAAAGTGCTTATAAAAGTGTCCAATGTGTAGTTAGTACCCAACAAATGTTATCACCCTCATGTAATATCCAAATATCCAATAACAATAATATCCAAACTCCATAGCATGGCGTCCAGAAACCTTAATTATCTTAGAACTAGAGGCCCAGTGCCTGAATTCATGCACCAGTGGGGTCCTTTGGCCTGGCCTGTGTGATCAGGCTGAAACCAGCTTGCCAACATCCCCCCAAGGGGTCCTGGATTGTGAGAGGGTGCAGGCCAGGCCGAGGGGCCCTACCAGTGCACGTTCGGGTCAGGGAGGCATGCGGGAGTTAGCCAGCCAGGGAGGGACTACGGGAGGGCTCCAAGGTGTGTCGGGCCCGTCTTGCTCAGATCCCATCAGCAAGCTAACCTACTGGTCGGAACATCTGCCCCCTGGTGGTCAGTGCATGTCATTGAGCAGCCTTAGCATATCATTAGCATATTACGCTTTGATTGGTTGAATGGCTAACCAGATTACCAGACAATTAGCATATTGGGCTTTTATTATATAGGATGACTATGCTCTCAAAACATACCTTGTAAAAAAAAATTATAAAACTGGGAGTCAGTCCTGCCTCCAGCCTGCTGTAATAGCCTACTAACTGGTTTCCCTGTATTCCTTCTAGCCCCACCATAGCGTGTTCTCCACACAACTGACCAGTGATTCTGTCCAAGTATGGTCAGCCATGTCACTATTTTGCTCAAACATCTGTAATGGTTTCCTATCACACACAGATTAAGTCCTGCAATGGTCTTCAAGGGTTCTAGTGACCCTGTGAATTCATCTCCCTCTCTCCCTTGTTCACCAGGCTCTCTCCAGTCATATTGGACTTCTAAGCCTCAAACTCACCAGGTACCCTTCTCTGGACAGCATTCCTGTTTCCTCCTACTTAGAGGGTTTCCCCCCAGATAGTCACATGATTTCCTCCCTCACTGTAGTCCAGTGTCTGCTTGATACTTTCTCAGAGAACTTCCCAAAATAATCCTGAACCTTTGTCACACTCTGAAACTTAACCCAGCTTCACTGTCATCAGTATCTGAGGTTTTGTTTTATTGACTTCCTCCCCCAAGAGAATTACACCTGAATAAGTGCAGGGTTTTCAGCCCTAGAACAATGCCTCACACATTAGTGCTCCAAGTAGGTATCTACAGAAACCTTCAATAAAACCCCAAACAATGCTGTAGTGTCACATAAAAGTCACTGACACTGCTTCCTAAGAGGTAGCCAACGGGTTAGTTCCCTGACAAACCTCAGGTCACATACTTGAATTTTTCACCACCTACAAAATTGAAACCCTCTCATCTTCCTGAAAATCCTGATAAATCGCCAAGAGCGATTTATTCCACCTGCTTTACGCTTCCCAGGCACCGTGCCCGAAGCCACCGCCCAGGTCCCGAACCTTCGCGGCAGCCTCCTCACTCATCTGCCATCCTTCTGCCCTGGTCCTCCCGCCTCCGCATCCCGTTTCTCGCGGAACCACTCCAGGCCCGACAGCCGGCCACACGGCCAGTGTCGGTTGCGTCCCCGGGCGGATGCACAGTCTCATTGCCTTCACGTCCTTGGCGCTGTCTTTGGTCTGGCACACGCCTTTCGGCTTGTTGTGTCCTGCTCCCTCCTCCGGTACCTTTCCTGAGCCGCACTTCTCAGCGGACGCGGCGCCGCTCCACCAGACTGACCTGCCTTATCCCAACTTCTCGCTACTCTCTAGCTTGGGCGTGTTTCAAGGCAGAGACCAAATCCGTGTCTGACCAGAGCGGAATCAAAGCCGCAACTGCCAGCACGCGGTGATTTATCTGCAAACTGGACCGGCGTCGCTCCGCTGAGGCCTCTGGGAAATGTAGTTTCAGTGTAGAAAGTCTCTGGACCTGGCGGGGGTGAGGGGTGGGTAGGAAGTAGGGGGTTGTCTGCTCACAAGAGCAAAATTTCCTTCCGCGCGCGGCGGTGGATTTGCCAGATGGGAAGTGGCCTGGAGAGCAGAACGGCGCAGCCTTGGAATTTGTGGAGATTCGTCCCTGCGGTTCTCAGAAAATGCGCAAGCGCAGTTCAGACCCGGCTGCAGATTCCAGCTCTTTGTTCTGCGGCGGCGATGTGGTGATGGAGATCTTTCGCCGCTGGCAGGGTCTCCTCGGCCACCCATGGGTAACCAGGCACCGTAGTCAGAGCCTCGTCGGGAGAGCGGGAGTGGCCGTGGGTGGTTGCGCCCGGGGAGAAGAACGGAGATGAAAGCTCAGTAGGTCCGGGTCATGCTCCGTTCTGGAGGACGCTGATGTGATGCCGCAAACTTCCCAGGATGTATGGCTAAGGTTTGATTCCAAAGAGAAAAGGGACGACCAGGTTTGGGTTCTTGGATTTCGGGCTCGAATCTGCGAGTGCCCTCAGGAAGACGCGGGCAGGGCTTCTGGGGTGCATCTTAGAGCCGACACCGGGAAGCCCGTTTATGCCCAGGAGGTAGATGATGCTCCCGATGGGGTTGTGACACTTTATGTGGAGCCCTCCGAGGGGGCAGCAGAGCCGAGGGCGGGAGGGTTGTGTGAAGATTCCTAATCCTCTCCCTCTTCCTGCCTTCCCCTCTTCCCCCAAATACCTGCTTATCTACCTTTCACGCCAGGTGACAAAACTGGGCCCCGGAAGAGGACAGGCCTGTGGTCAGAGAAGGGCTTGACTTGAGAGCCCCGTAGTGAAGCGCGGGGGTGGGGAATCTACCCTTCTTTGCTTCCTTTTGGAGGAGAAAGAAGTCGACTCTCCTTCTGCACTTCCTCACTCCACTCCCAGAATTAGGCAGCTGTCCAGCGAGGAAAGGCTTCTATAGAGAGACTTCTCAGAGTAACGTAAGGGCAAAGGCCTGGGAGCGGGTAGAAAGCGTGAGAGCTGGGGCTGGAGGGTGCTTTCTGCAAAGAGAAGTCAATGTATTTACGATATGGAAGGGGGATGCTAGGGGAAGTGTGTGTGGGGGGGTAGCAGAATGGTGAGTGATTACTGTGGGCACCAGCAGAAATGCTTTCAGGAGGAGAGAGAATTGGGAGCAAATGACTAAGAATTCAGGGCTGGCGGTATTGGAGGACTCCCATGATGTGAATGTTCACAACGTCACTCTGGACTGCTGTGTGCTTTCTTCTGATGCAATCCTCTCCTCATAACAGGTGTGTAGAAGTTTCTGCCTGAGGAGTCCTACTCTGCTTTTTCCTAAAAGAGCTCATTAGAGAAGAAGAAATGGCTGTCAGGCACCTGCCAAACATGGTCCAGGTGAGTGGGGGTTGTTGTGGAGCACTCTTCCACACTCGGAATTGCTTTAGATTTGAATGTAGAGGTTTGGAGAGTGTGGGCATGTTTCTTTTCCCTGACCAGAGCTTTTTCTCCCAATCCAGTCTCATTCTGAGGACTGATGCAGTCACTACATTCTCCCTCTCCCACCATGTCAGGCTTATCTTAGTGGGTGTCATCCAAGCTAAAGAACTTGTTAAAGGGCCCTAGCTGGTTTGGCCCAGTGGATAGAGTGTTAGCCTGTGGACTGACGGGTCCTGGGTTCGATTCTGGTCAAGGGCACATGCCCAGGTTGTGAGCTCGATCCCCATTGGGGGGTGTGCAGGAGGCAGCCGACCTGTGCTTCTCTCTCATCATTGATGTTTCTATCTCTTTCTCCCTCTCCCTTTCTCTCTGAAATCAATAAAAATATATTTTAAAAAAAAGTGCAAAATGGCAGAAAATATACAAAGGGCTTAATGTAGAAAATATAGTAGTTAGAATATTTAATTTTCTTTTTTTATCCCATAAAGCTCAAGTAGTGAAAAAATAAATAAGGCTATGAATCCAAATGGTATAATTATTAAGTTTTACCACACACACATACATCCAACTTTATGTACTAAAATTAGAGAATTAAAAAAAAAAAGAACTTGTTAAAGGTCACAAAAGTGACAACTGGAACTGGAATCCAGGTTGGTCCAAAATAGAAACCTGCACTCTTTCTACTAGCAAGTAAGATTAGGGATCTAAAGTGATAAAGGCAGTGCCTATGACAGGAGTTGAGAGATTGGAACACTTTCTTGAGGAGGTGAGATTTACTGGACCCTGTTTTTAAAAAAATATGACGTACAGGCTTTTTACCTCAGAGAAATATTGCATACCAATGAAATAATTTTAAAAAGTGGTACATATATGAATGGGCTATTACTCAGCCATGAAAAATAGTGAAATCTTACCATTTGTGACAACATGGATGGATCTAGAGGGTATTATGCTCTGTGAAATAAGTCAGTCAGAGAAAGACAAATACCATATGGTTCTACTTACATGTGGAATCTAAAGAACAAAATAAACAAAACAGAAACAGACGTATAGAAACAAAGAACAAACTGATGGTTGTCCCATGGAAGGGGTTTGGGGAGCTGGGTGAAAAAGGTGAAGAGATTAAGAAGTACAAATCGATAGTTACAGAATAGTCACAGGGATGTAAAGTATACAGCACAAGGAATATAGTCAGTAATATTGTAATAACTACGTATGGTGCCAGGTAAGTACTAGACTTATGGGGGGAATCACTTCATAAGTTATATAAATGTCTAATTACTATGTAATATTGTATGTCAACTATAATCATAATTTTTTTTAATTTTAAAAAAGATTATGCTTTCAATTTCAATAATTTACTAAAAGGCTTTGAGCAGAGCCAACCTCTAGAGAATAAGGATATGGACTGCACTATGAGGGAGATAGCATTCATTTGAGTGTATAAGTTCCAATGAGTTTGGTAAAATTGTTCTAACTCCTTCACATTTAAGCCTGTCTAGGGCAGGAATCTGTGGTAGAAATATTTGAAAGGGATGAACAGCTCCCAGTTTCTGACTTGTCCTTTAGGACCCATCTGACGCACCACCTTTTCTGTGCAACTGGTCCATGGTGCCTGTTTACTGTGGTATTTCTCTTCCATGACCATTTTCTCAAATTCATTGTTGATGTTATGCAATTGTCTTGTGTTTACACCCTGCCTTAGTTTGTTTGCCATGTGAAGGGGTAGCTGCCAGTCAACAGGGATGGGCTTGTTGTTACAGGAATCAGTGACCTTCAGGGATGTGGCCGTGCTCTTCACCCAGGATGAGTGGGCACAGCTGAGCCCTGCTCAGAGGGCCTTGTACAGGGATGTGATGCTGGAGAACTACAGCCACCTGGTCTCACTGGGTAAGTGGGGAGCCTCTGAAGGCTTACCTTCACATGTGGACATCTCTTGGGACCTTAAACTGGTAGCACATAGCTGGCATGGGCTGATTGAAGATGTTATTTTTAAGTCTGTGACCTGCCTACCTTGGTGTCCCAGACACAGGACTCTTTTGGAGCATAGAGTGAGTGGGGGTTGAATCCTCCCTCCCTTTGGCAGAGAGAAGGACATGGGCATAGGTTGTGTATCAGACCTGAGCCATCTTTTTGTCCTCTGGGAACTCATCTCTATCTTGGACCTTCCCATCAATCATCTTTTCCAGGAAGATCTGAGGACCAGATCTCTTCCTTGCAATGATTTTTTCTGTAGCATGAACAGATGTGGTCCATTTTTTTCCCCCCTTAAAAACAGGGCTCTTAGGACCCAAACCAGATCTGTTTGCCCAGCTTGGAAAAGGGGAAGAATGGACACCAGAAGACGCCTCCCGAGGCTTCTGTCTGGGTAAGACCCTGCGTGTGGGAGGCATGGAGAGAAACTCAGCAAATGTGACAGGCTTGTGGACCTAGAAATGAGCATCTTCTCCCTTCTGTTCACTTCAATACTTTATTGTCACCTTTGTCTCTGCATGCATATGTCACTCTTTTCTTTCGGCAATTTGTGCCTCCCTAAATCCTCCTCTCTGGGATTTTTCTTCTCTTCCTATCTGGCACAGATTAATCATCTCTGGTTTGGAAAAGACCTCACATGTAATCTGAGCAGCTCCCCCACTAGGTTCCATTGTCCTGTTCAACACTTGACAGTTCACTTTCTGTTCCTACTTCTCCAGTGAGGAGGAGCCACACTGGGTCACACACAGTAGGGCGGCTTCTTCATAGTTATGGGACAGTACCATGCTCATCCTGAGGCCACTCTTCTAGCTAAACATTGCACATTTCTTCAACCACTTTCCTGTTTGTCCATGTACATGTATTCAGCCAGCATTCAGTTTCTTTCCACCCTCTGCGGCAGCACACTTATTAAATTATGCTCTGCTGTATCACTCACATCCAGCATCCAAATGCTTGGCATCTGGGTGGGTGGCATAGACTTGTTGCTTAGGGATACAGAGAACATGATAGTTTAGTGGTTGTTACTTGTCTTGAGGAGCCCATTGGATCTGGTAGCTTGGTGCCTCTCCTACCCCTGAATGTTCTAGAGCAGCGGTCGCCAACTGGTGGTCCGTGAGGTCCAAAAGGTTGGCGACCGCTGTTCTAGAGAGCTAATTGCCTTATCCAATACTACATTACAACATTTCATTTTTACTGTCACACTTGCAGACTATAAAGTATTTATATATATATATATTTAAAAACCTTACTGATGTTTCACAGTAGTCCAGTGAAGTAGGCAGGAATTTATATCTTATATTAAATAACTATATACCTGGAATGTCTAGGACACAATCTGTTATGGAATTTAAATGTTTGAACTCCAAAACAGTTATCAAAAACATTTTTTACCCCAATAGCATTGTGAATTTGTGTGTTTTATTACAAACAAACTAAGGCATTTTTAAATTATTTATTTATTTATTTATTTATTTATTTATTTATTTATTTTTTAAATATATTTTATTGATATTTTACAGAGAGGAAGGGAGAGGGATAGAGAGTTAGAAACATCGATGAGAGAGAAACATCGATCAGCTGCCTCCTGCACACCCCCTACTGGGGATGTGCCCGCAACCAAGGTACATGCCCTTGACTGGAATCGAACCTGGGACCTTTCAGTCTGCAGGCTGACGCTCTATCCACTGAGCCAAACCGGTTTTGGCCTAAGGCATCTTAATATTTCATTCTGTATTAAACAGGCAGTGTTCTTACAAACAAGGGGGGATTAAACAAATTCATTCACTGTCCTACCACTCCGGTATCATGAATGCATTCTTCCATTTCTGTGGCTGGCAAACTGCGGCTCGCAAGCCACATGCGGCTCTTTGGCCCCTTGAGTGTGGCTCTTCCGCAAAATACCATGGCCTGGGCGAGTCTATTTTGAAGAAGTGGCGTTAGAAGAAGTTTAAGTTTAAAAAATTTGGCTCTCAAAAGAAATTTCAATCATTGTACTGTTGATATTTGGCTCTGTTGACTAATGAGTTTGCTGACCACTGTTCCATTTACTGGTCACTAACACTAGCTCTTTATTGCACTGGTGTGTAGGGAACATGAACATGAAGAAGGACTTGGATGCCGATAAGGGACTCTATAGTCAGGTGTGGGAATGACGTGCGAAACCTGGTGGTTGTGATTCATTTCTTCCCAGATGCTTTTCACAGCCCTCGGATCCAGCACCTCTTATTTGTGCATTGCCTGGACACCCTAAACTTTCAGCCTACTCATGAAGGATAATTAGTGGTTAGCCAGTCAGACCTGGAAAGAAGTCTTATTTTATATTTCCCAATAAAGATTTATAGTTGTTTCCCCCCCATTTCCCATAGGGTTGTATTTTTATTTTTGAAGAGTACCACCTTCTCTTTTGCTGTTTTAACTGGAAATTGCTACTATAAAGAAATGGTAGTCATTTCCAAATGTATTTATTCCCTTCTGGTCACTCTCTCTTATTCTTAAAATATTCATTGGATTCATTTTTAGTTTTTTTTTTTCTTATTTTGCTTTCATTTTTTAATAACTAGCTAGGACTTCAAAAATCATATAGAACAATGGTAATAGGTTTATCTCTAATTTTTAAGTGACTGGGTCTAGACCTTTTCCATTCTTGGTTTAGAATAGATACTTATTTGTAATCAGAACAAGAAAAAGTCCTTCTGATAGATAGCTTTCCTTCTTAATTTTTCTCTTCTCTGAGCCATGAGCTATTGGAGTTAGAAGGAGGAGAAAGCTGAATGAGTCCCTGTGGCAGGGCACCATTGCTGAGTAACTTCTGGGGATTTATGTTAGATAATAACAACCTGTGGGGCAAGTATGATTAACCCCATTTTACAGAAAACGGAATCTCAGCATGGTTAATTAATTTGGATGGATTTAATGTTAGTATGACATGGCAAGTCAGGATTAGGGTAAAGCCAGCATGAAACTCATCTGACCCACAAACTGTGTCATTTCCCCCCTTCTCCAAAATAGCTTTAGTTACACAGAAATTGTTTACTCAGTAAACCTAAAGAAAACTTATTGATCCCTTAATTTGAGTAGTTCACTAATAACTTTTTACATTTCTTATTTATTAATTGGTTTAAGTTTCTTTTTGTTATATCAACTGTACATCTTACCCTTTATCTTTAAATTAATCTTTTTTTGAGCTATAAAATGTATTCATTTATAACTATGTATGGTATGTATCTGTAATTTTAACATTTTTATACTATGTTATCTTCCTAATTTCCAATTTTACTTGCATATTTTTTCTCTTAAATTTGTTGGGAATTTTTTTAGAGAGCCAGCTCTTATTTCTCTGACAAGTAATTTTAAAATTTATATACTTATATTTATTTTTAGAGAGAAAGGAAGGGAGAGGGAGAGCGAGAGAGAGAGAGAGAGAGAAACATTGATGTGAGAGTGAAATATTGATTGGGCTGCTTCCTGCATGCCTTCTACTGAGGATTGAGCCTGAAAACTGGGCTTGTGCCCTGATTGGGAATTGAACCGGCAACCTTTCAGTGCATAGGACAATGCTCAACCAACTGAGCCACACCAGCCAAGGCTCTGGCAAGTAATTTTATTTCTACACTTAACATTATCATTTGCTTTGTTTACCTTAAAATAAATATATTTTGAATATTGTATATAATAGGTGCAAAAGAGGATATGTAATATTTTTTTGAACATTTCGAAGAACTAAGTAATAACACCCATACCTCACTGTCCAGCTTAAGAAAACAGAACATAGAGGCATATGTGAAGCCCAGTGTGCACCCCCTCTTCATACCTTCCTCCTTTCATACTAGAGAGCCACTAGCTTGAATTCTTCCCGAGCAACTCTGTGCTGCTCTTCATGGTTTTACCACATTTATCCGTAGTTTTGACCAATGTTGTTGCTGTAAGCTTGATATATATATGTTATACTATAGATACCTTTCCACAACTTCCATTTTTAAATCCTTATTGTGATGTGTAGCTCTAGGTCTTTTTAAATTGCACTTTGATATTCCTTCAGTGGCTATCCCTTAATTTATCCTTTCTCTTGTTGATAGACCTGGAGGTTGTTTCAAGACTTTTTGTTGTTTTTAATAGGGCTGACCTGAATATACTTGCACATACTCCCTGGGGTTTTCTTGTGTTCAAGTACAAATACTGGGTATAAGAGCATATGCTGCTTCAACTGTACTAGATTTTCCCAGAGTTCCATATTATACTAATAGTTGATGTAAGTTCCTGTTACTTTACATTCTTGCCAAAATTTGGAACTTTCAGACTTTTAAAAAATTCTCCTAGTTCCATTCCATACCTCATTGTGGTAATAAATGGCATTTCCTTGTTTGCTGGTGAAGTTGAATATCTTTTTATATGTTGACTATTTGTTTCCTATAACTTACATATTTATGTTATTTGCCAAATTTTCTATTATTTTTTTCTTACTAATTTCTGGGAGTTTTGTATATATTCAGGAATCTAATACTTTATTAGTTAATATGTATTTCAGTCTATAACTTAACTTTTTATTTACTAACAGAAATTCTTTTTTAAAAAATATATTTTATTGATTTTTTACAGATAGGAAGGAAGAGGAATAGAGAGCTAGAAACATCAATGAGAGAGAAACATCGATCAGCTGCCTCCTGCACACCCCCCACTGGGGATGTGCCCGCAACCAAGGTACATGCCCTTGACCGGAATCGAACCCGGGACCCTTCAGTCCACAGGCCGACGCTCTATCCACTGAGCCAAACTGGTCAGGGCTACTAACAGAAATTCTTAATTAATGAACTAGAACAGATCAATCTTTATGATCTTTTTCTTTTTTTGTGTCCTGTTTAAATAATCCTTTCTGTGCTCAGATCCGTGAGGGAGGGATTTGGTCTTGTTTGATCTTGTGTCCCCAGGACACCAGGTCCCAGTATGTAGTTGTCGAGTGAAAGCATAAATTTCTAATATTTATTTTTGTCTTTTTTCTGTATAAGTCTTGTCTGAGGTTTGCTTTTTCAGTAGACTTTTTAATGAATAAATGTTTGCCTTAGCTAATCCTTTCTATTTTATATTGATCTAGTTCATTAATTTTTGTTTTTTAAATTTAAATCTTTATTGTAGAGAGCATTACAGATGTCCCAATACCAATACCCCCTTCACTTGGTTCCAGCCCTGCTCCAGGCCTTCACCACCCTATTGTCTGTGTCCATAGGTAATACATATATGCATATAAGATCTTTGGTTAATCTCTTCCCACTCCTTCCACCCACCTTTCCTCTGAGATTCTTCAGTCTGTTCCATGTTTCTATGCCTCTGATTCTATTTTTTTAGATTTAATTGTTGATAGATATGTATTCATTGCCATTTTATTGTTTATATTTTTAATCTTTTTTTTTTCTTTCTTTTTCTTCCTCTTCTTAAAGAATACCCTTCAACATTTCATGTAATACTGGTTTGATGGTGATGAATACTTTAGCTTTTTCTTGTCCGTGAAGCTCTTTATCTGACCTTGAATTCTAAATGATAACTTTTCTGGGTAGAGGAATCTTGGTTGTAGGTCCTTGCTATTCATCACCTTGAATATTTCTTGCCACTCCCTTCTGGCCTGCAAAGTTTCTGTTGAGCTGACAGTTGTATGGGCGCTCCCTTGTAGGTAACTAACTGCTTTTCTCTTGCCGCTTTTAAGATTCTCTCTTTATCTTTAACTCTTGGCATTTGAATTATGATGTGTCTTGGTGTGAGTCTTTTTGGGTTCCTCTTGTTTGGGACTCTATGTACTTCCTGGACTTGTAAGTCTATTTCTTTCACCAGGTGGGGGGAGTTTTCTGTCATGATTTCTTCAAATAGGTTTTCAATATCTTGCTCTCTCTCTTCTCTTTCTGGTAGTCTCATAATGCGAATATTGGTACACTTGAAGTTGTCCCAGAGGCTCCTTACACTATCTTCATATTTTTTTAATTCATTTTTCTTTTTGCTATTCTGATTGGGTGTTTTTTGCTTCTCCGTATTCCAAGGTGTTGATTTGATTCTCAGAATCCTATACTCTACTATTGAATCCCAGTAAATTATTCTGTATTTCAGTTATTGTAGGCTTAATTTCTGATTGGTCCTTTTTTCATGTCTTTGAAATTCTCACTAAGGTTCTCATCTCACTAAGTCCCTTGAAGCTCTCATTAACTCCCTTGAAGCTCATTAAGGTCCTTGAGCAACTTTATAACCATTGTTTTGAACTCTATATCCAGTAGTTTGCTTACTTACATTTCTTTCATTTGTGACATGTTTCTTTGTCTCCCCATTTTGGCTGCTTCCCTGTGTTTGTTTCTATATATTAGGTAGAACTGCTATGTCTCCCGGAATTGGTAGAGTGGCCTTGTGTAGTAGGTGTCCTGTAGGACCCAGTGGCTCAGCCTCCCCAGTCACTTGAGCTAGGCACTCTAGCTGTGCCCCTGTGTGGGCTGTGTGCACAGTCTTGTTGTAATTGAGCCTTCATTGCTATTGGTGTCACTAGGAGGAATTGATCTCCAGACCAATTGGCTGAGAGGACCAGCTGCAACTAAAGTGGAAGAGCTGCTATGCAGGACACACCCCTATGGAGCAGGACTTGCTTCAGTGGGGCTTTGGTGGTCACTGAGTCTGGTCCTTGAGTGTGTTGCTTGTGGATGTGTAGAGTTGTAATCTGGTATGGTCTGAAGCTGTCCACAAGGTGCATTGGCTTGGAGCCTTCTGGGAGGTGCAAAGTCAGCCACTGCCTGGGGCCACCAAGCAGGAGCTACAAAGAGATCTGCAGATGGCTGGTATTTGTATTGGGCTTGGAAGTCCCCAGGTGACGCCCAGCTGTGAAACAAGATGGGCTGGTGCTAGTGCCAGGTCTTGGGCCTCTTATTGATATGTATTGGGCACACTGACACCAGCTGCTGCTTGTTTGAGAGATTTTAGAAAATTCTGATGCCTGAGTGGGGACAGGGCATTCATATGGAAAAGCCGCGGCAAATAGCTTGGTTTGGGCTGCAAATTGAATGGGGCAGAGTCTCAGGGAATCACCAAGACAGTGTGGTTCATGCTGATGAAAACTCAGATATGGCTGCCAGTCAGCTCTGGGATGGGGGAGGTTCCAGCACAGGAACAATGACCCTTGTGAGCACCCCGTCTGGCAGAAAGCTGCCCTCGAGTTTCTGCCCTGATGCCAGACAATCTGGTTCCTCCTAGTACAGGGGTGGGCAAACTTTTTGACTCGAGGGCCACAATGGGTTCTTAAACTGGACCGGAGGGCCGGAACAAAAGCATGGATGGAGTGTTTGTGTGAACTAATATAAATTCAAAGTAAAGGAGCGGAGGGGAGAGCAAGAGAACCGGATAGAACAGCCGGATCTGGCCCGTGGGCCGTAGTTTGCCCAAGGCTGTCCTAGTATGTCCCTGGATACCCCAAAGCTGCTGCCTGGCACCAGAGCTCAGAGGAAGCAGGACCATGTAAGTTCCCACATCAGCCCTTTAAGAGGAACTGCTGGGTCTCCATCAGTCTCTGTGTCACTTAACCACAATCCCCAAAGTTATGGGGACTTCTCTTCCCAGTTCTGGAACCCTGGGGTGATATCAAGAGGCCTCCCTTGAAAAACAAGAGTAAGACCTCTTGTTTTTCAAGGGAGGCCTCTGCTGCCTAGATATCCCTCCCGACTGAAAAAACACACCACACGTGGGTGTCATACTAGCCCTATCCGTGTCTCCGCTCCTTCTACTAGTTTCAATATGCTTTCTTCTTTACTTCTCTGGTTGTAGGACTTCCATTCAGCCAGATTCCGGGCGGTTTGAATGATGGTTGTTCTGTATTTTAGTTGTAATTTTGATGTGGTTGTGGGAGGCAGAGATACTGGTGTTTACCTACCCTGCCATCTTGGTTCCCAGTTCATTAATTTTTGCTTTTCATTATTTCTTTCCTTTGACATTTTGGAGTTTATTCTGTTATTTTTTATTTGTAGACTTAAATTTTCTTGAAGTAATACATTCATTTAAAATTTATTTGCTTTTAGAGAGAGAGAGAGAGAGAGAGAGAGAGAAACATTGATTTGTTGTTCCACTTATTTATGCATGCATTGGTTGATTCTTGTATGTGCCCTGACCGGGGATCGAATCCACAATCTTGGTGCATCAGGACAATGCTCTAACCACCTGAGCTTCCTGGCCAGGATTGAGTACATACATTTAGTTTAATGAAACTATAATGTTTATTATGAAAAACAGTGGCCCCTTGTCCCCTCTCTTCCACTTTCTCTTCTTTTAGTTGATTATTTGATCTATTTGTTCTCATGTCTCCAAGTAACATGTTTGTATTGCTGCCTCTTAACTTTTCAGTTTTAGACTTATTTATTTAAAAATATATTTTTATTGATTTCAGAGAGGAAGGGAGAGGGAGAGAGACCTAGAAACATCAATGATGAGAGAATCATTGATTGGCTGCCTCCTCCATGCCCCCTATTGGGGATCTAGTCCACAACCCTGGGCATGTGCCCTTGACTGGAATCGAACCTGGGACCCTTCAGTCCATAGGCCAATGCTCTATCCACTGAGCCAAACCGACTAGGGCTAGACATTATTTATTGAATTCTTTCTATAAAAAGTGAGGATGAAACTCACTGCCCCAACTAGTCACCTTGCTGCCTTTTCATTCCTGTGTTCCCAGTAGAGCTGTAGAATCCTTTTGATCTGAATAGTAATCAGTGTTTACATCCTTAAGAACTATTCACAAAACTGACCCATGTAGTGAATTATGACAACTTTTGCTTGACAATCTTATTCCCAGCATTCATTGGTTCATAGCTCCATTTAATTTAATTTAATCTCAGACCTTCTCCAGTTGTCTGAATCTTGTCTCAAGCAAGATTTTCAGATTCATCAGACAATGTGACAGCTTCCTTTTCCTGGAAAAGCTTCTCCTGGAACGTGTGACCTGCTCCATTCTAGAGTGGCTGGTGCCTAGCTCTCATCTTCCTGTGAAGGCCCTCACTCCTGGCTGCATGTCCCCTCTCATCCTCCTGCTTAGTTTGCTCCCTTCTTTGGTGGCATACACCTATCAATAGCTTCCTAAGAAAGTTTTTTTTTTTTTTTTTTTTTTTTTTTATAACCTATCATGTCTCTAAATGTCTATTTTCTGCCCTGACACTCTTTGGGTAGTTTGAATACATAGAATCCAGCACTGGAAATCTTTTCCCTTCAGAATTTTGAAGACATTGCTCCATTGTTTTCTGGATCACAGTCTGCTCTTTCGAAATACAAAATCATTCTAAATCTTCATCAGTTGTGACTTTTCTTCTTCTTCAGAACCTTGCCGGAGTTCCTGCTTTACACCAGTGTTCTGAAGTTTCCAAGTGATATACCCTGATGTGGTTCTGTTTTTATTCACTGGGCATCCATGAGCCTTTGGTTGAGTGTTTGGTGAGGCCTTTCCATCTAAAATGCCCACCCTTTGCATTTTGTGTGACTTGTTATCTACCACGACCAGAAGTTGAACTTACTTATCCCTATAGGTTTTAATAGTACATTTTTAAAAATGCCTCTAAATATTCAATAAAATTTAAGTGAACTTATTAGATATTATTTTATACATCAATTCTTCCAGATTCATGTTGACAGTTTATACTTTTTTTAAAAAAAAGAACAGCACATTTATGTTTTAGCTGATGGGTTTTTCTGTAAATTGTGTGTGTGTGTGTGTGTGTGTGTGTGTGTGTGTGTAATGGTATGGTTAAAGTCTCTATTCATTCTTTACCACTGTCAGATTTCTAGGTATTTGGTTGGAAATAGTTTGGCATTAGACTTGATGTTACAGGAGAACTTAGAATTCAAAGACAGTGCAAATATTTTTATTCTCAAATAAATGTTTTTTTAATTAATTAATTTTCCCCATTGATTTTTATTTATTTATTTTTTTAAATTTCTTTATTAATTAAGGTATTACATGTGTCCTTATTCCCCCATTACCCCCCCCCCCCAACCCCCCCATTCATGCCCTTACCCGCCCCCTGTTGTCTGTGTCCATTGGTTAGGCTTATATGCATGCATACAAGTCCTTTGGTTGGTCTCTCCCCCTTACCCTCACCCTCCCCTACCTTCCCTTAGGTATGATGTTCTGATTGATGTTTCTGTCTCTGGATCTGTTTTGTTCATCAGTTTATGTTGTTCATTATTTTCCATTAATGAGTGAGATCATGTGATATTTTTCTTTCATTGCCTGGCTTATTTCACTTAACATAATGCTATCCAGATCCATCCATGCTGCTGCAAATGGTAAGAATTCCTTCTTTTTTATAGCAGCATAGTATTCCATTGTGTAGATGTACCACAGCTTTTTAATCCACTCTTCTGCTGATGGGCACTTAGGCTGTTTCCAAATCTTAGCTATGGTGAATTGTGCTGCTATGAACATAGGGGTGCATATATCCTTTCTGATTCGTGTTTCTAGTTTCTTGGGATATATTCCTAGAAGTGGGATCACTGGGTCAAATAGGAGTTCCATTTTTAACTTTTTGAGGAAACTCCATATTGTCTTCCACAGTGGCTGCACCAGTGCATGAGGGTTCCTTTTTCTCCGCATCCGCGCCAGCACTTGTCATTTGTTGATTTGTTGATAATAGCCATTCTGACAGGCGTGAGATGGTACCGCATTGTTGTTTTGATTTGCATCTCTCGGATGATTAGTGACTTTGAGCAGGTTTTCATATGTCTCTTGGCCTTCCTTCTGTCTTCTTTCGAAAAGTATCTATTTAGGTCCATTGCCCATCTTTTGATTGGGTTGTTTATCTTCCTTTTGTTAAGTTGTATGAGTTCCCTATAAATGCTGGAGATTAAACCCTTATCGGTGATGATATTGGCAAATATGTTCTCCCATGCAGTGGGCTTTCTTGTTGTTTTGTTGATGGTTTCCTTTGCTGTACAAAAGCTTTTTATTTTGATGTAGTCCCATTTGTTTATTTTCTCTTTAGTTTCCATTGCCCTAGGAGCAGTATCAGTGAAGAAATTGCTTTGGCATATGTTCAAAGGAATGTTTTAATTCACACTGTGTTGTTGGACACTATTCTTTTGTTAAACGAATCCATTTTTATGGACTTTTATTAGCATTATACCTAATATGCACTCAGAATTTATTGAATTGTTCCCAGTTTAAATCAATAAACAATATGTTATTGTCCCTTGAAAAAATAAAATGCCTACCCTTTGGTTCTTTAATTATGGTAGGAGACATTTTCTTCTATTATTGTTTGATTTCCTTCAGTTTTTTGTTTCTTTTTTAAAAAAATATATTTTATTGATTTTTTACAGAGAGGAAGGGAGAGGGATAGAGAGTTAGAAACATTGATGAGAGAGAAACATTGATCAGCTGCCTCCTGCACACCTCCTATTGGGGATGTGCCCGCAACCAAGGTACATGCCCTTGACCAGAATCGAACCTGAGACCTTTCAGTCCGCAGGCCAACACTCTATTCACTGGGCCAAACCAGTTAGGGCCAGTTTTTTCTTATCTTTATGGAATGCTCAATACTTCCTAGACTGGTCTTCTAATTTTATTTTTATTAAAATTTTCATCTTTATGCTTTTTTGTTCTACTTTTTGACAGATTTTTAAATTTTATCCTCCAGTTCTTCTATTGAGGTTTTAAAAATGTTTTAAATCAACTTCATTAAAGTATAATACACATGCAATAAAATTAACCAGTTTTAAAGTGTAGTGTTTGATCAGACAATCATACAGTTGTGTAACCATCACAAATCAAGAAGAGTAACCTTCTAGTCACCCCTAAAAATTCCTTTACCTCTTTGCAGTTACTCTCCTGGCTGCCACTGATCTGTTTCCATGGCAAATTTATGTTTCCAGGACCTCCTGCAAATTGAATTGCGTGGCATGTGCTCTTTTGCGTCTGACTTCTTTTACTTAACATAATATCTTTGAGACTTATCCTTACGGTTTCACATGTCATAGTCCCTTGCTTTGCTGAGTAGCATCCTGTTGTGTGGCTGGACAACTAATTTGTCTATCTATTCATTGACGAACATTTGGGTTGTTTTCAGTATTTGCCTAAAGTTTCTCTGAACATTCTGGTATGAATTTTTGGGTGGGCATATTTTTAGTTCCTATGTTTTTTCTGGCCATATCTTTTGACTGAGATAAATGTCTAGAAGTCAGGTTGCTGGGTTTTATACTAAATGTGTATTTAGCTTTATTATAAATTGTGGAACTGTTATCAAAGTGACCGGTCCGTTTTGCATTCCCACAGCAATGTATGCAAGGTCCCGGGGTTTCTGGACCTGCTACTCCAGTGCAGTGCCGAGCAACAGCTGTTGAGAGCAGCTTGTTCCCTGTCTCAGGGGGAACATTTTAGTCTTTCACCCCTGAGGTTTTTATAGGTGCTCTTTATCAGGTTAAGGGAGTTTACAACTATTCTTGGTTTAATGGGAGTTTTACTATAAACAGATATTGAGTTTCTTAAAGTCCAATCCTTTTCTGAATCCTTAAGATGATGTTGTGATTGATATAGTGAATTACACTGATTGGTTTTAAAATGTCAAATCAAATTTGCATTCCTGGAATAAATCGAAGTTAGTCTTGATATATTATCCTTTTTTAGATATTGCTAGATTGAATGTGCTAACATTTTAAGAATTTTTGCATCAAGATTCATGAGTAATACTAGTTTGTATTGGTATCAGAATAATGTTAGCATTATAAAATGAATTTTGAATTTCCTTTGGTATCAGAATAATGTTAGCATTATAAAATGAATTTTGAATTTTCCCCATTTCTTCTATTTTCTGCGAAAAATGTGTGATTTCTTTATTAAATGTTTGGTAGAACTAGCAAAGTCTTCTGGGCTTTTTTTTCTTTTCTTTTTTTTTCATGGCAAGGTTTTAAACTGCAAATTCAGTTTCCTCAGCTTTCTTGTCTTCAGTGGGCCACAGATTTTAGCTGCCTCATCCTCCCCAAACCCTGATCTCTGTCACTTCAATTCACTGAGACTCCTGGGCTATTTTGGTCCTGTGCTATGACCTGGAAATTGCCTCCATGGGCCAAATTGGGGCATTCCTGGGTTTTCCCTTATCGGTTTCCCTCCTCTCAGGATCACCATCTTTCCCTGTCATTTGTCCATTGCCTAAAAACTATTGTTTCTTTCTTTCTTTTTTTTCTGGTTTTCTGTTTACTATGGGACTTCTCTATTGAGTTTTCAAATTCTGCCATGATTTTTATTTTCCAAGAACTCTTGTTTCTTTGAATATTGCTTGACTATAGGCTCTTATTCATGTTTTGCAGTTAAAACGTTTTACCTCTAAAGATAATGATTTTCAAAAACATTTTCTTCTCCTTCCAGAGTCTCTGTGTTCTCGAGTTTTCTCTTTGATTATTTTGGTACCTCTTTCCTGTTAGAGGCTTTCCTCAGCATGTAATGATCCCTGATTGTCTGCCCAGTTAAACTGGGAGGACTGAAGTCCTTTTGGTAAGCTCTGCGTGGTCAGTATGTGGAGCTTGAGTCTTCAGCAGGGCTCTGCTGCCACCAGCTCCTGGGTATTCTCATCCAGAGCAGCTTTGATGCGCTTTTCTCTGGCAAGACAGTGCCTCTGATCATTTGCAGAGTCGGAATAGGGACATCCCTAGCTCTGTGTTGGGGAAAGGATCTGGGGCCTAAAGGCTTTGCAATTTGACCGTGAACCTCCTTCCTTTAGCTACTCCCACTCCCCACTCCTGGATGTATCAATTATTGAAACTTTTGATTTGGAAATAAATTGGGTTATTGTCCCTCCCTGGGGGTGGCCTCTTAACTACATTGTATAAGGCACTTTCATGCCTTACTTGAAACCCTAGAGTTATATAGTTTAAAACCATACCTTTTTTTTTTTTTTTTTTTTTTCATGTGGGCCAATGCAGCTAGGGCTGTAGATCCTTAGTTCAATCCACACTGAAGTGACCTGGGCCCAGTGAGAGCTGACTCTGAGTGCTCCCAGTTTCGGTGATTCCAGACCTCCTCACCTCAGTTCATCTTCAAGTGGAAAAACCAGGGTGCATATGACTCCCTTTCACATTAACAATTAAATGAGTGTTGTCCTGTAACCTAAAACATTAAAAAGATAAATATTATTATATATACAGAGGATGCGTTTTTATTCCCACGATCAAGAAAAGGTTTTAATAGATATAGCTATCCAAAGCTGCTAGAAAAGGAAGCTAGCAGTTAGTTTTGTTGAGCCAAATTATTGTTTTTGAAATCCATTCCCCAGATTTTTTAAAGTAATGTTTTTATGCAGTAATACTAGCACAAAAAAGTACACAAATCATAAGTATAAAACAACGAATTTTTACAGTATAAATACATCTGTGTAATCAGCATCTATATCAGGAAATAGAATGTTACTAGCACATCAGAACCCCCAATCCCAGCCCTTCTGTTTCTTTTATCCTAAAGATAACTATTACCCTAACCATAGCTTTGGTTTTGTCCATTTTAAATATGTTTTCTATTAAATATATTGAAGTAACATTGTTTAATAATATTACATAATTTTCAGGTGTACAATATTATAATTTGACCTCTGTGTACTCAGTTCCATGCTCACCACCTGTCACCATATATTTGACCCCCTTTACCCTCTTGCCCTCCCCCGGTCCCCCGACCCTTCTGATAACCCCCATCCTATTGTCTGTATCTATGCGTTTGTTTTGTTAGTTTCGTTACTTTTGTTTTATAGTCCACATATGAGTAAAATCATACATTCTTTGTACTTTTCCACTTATTTCATATCTGTTGTTGCAATAGCAATATTTCATCGTTTTCATGGCTGAGTAATAGTCCATTGTGTATATGTACTACCTCTTTATCCACTCATCCGCCAGTGAACACTTAGGTTGTGCCCATGTCTTGGCTATCATGAATAATGCTGCAGTGAACATAGGGGCACATGTATCCTTACAAATAAGTGTTTTCATATTTTTTGGGTAAATACCCAGAAGAGGAATTGCTGGATCATATGATAGTACTATTCTTAATTTTTAAAGGAGCCTCCATACTCTTTTCCATAGTGGCTGCACTAATTTACGTTTCTATCAGCAGTGTATGAGGGTTCCTTTTTCTCCACATCCTCTCAGACACTTATTTCTTGTCATTTTTATAATAGCCATTTTAGCAGGTGTGCAGTGATATCTCATTGTGGTTTTAATTTGCATTTCCCTGATGAGTAGTGATATTGAGCATCTTTTCATATGTATGTTGGCCATCTGTATGTTCTTCTTGGAGAAATAATCTATTCAGGTCCTCTGCCCCTTTTTCAATCGGATTGTTTGTGGGGTTTTTTTTGGTGTTAAATTGTATGAGTTCCTTATATATTTTGGATAATAATCCTTTATTAAATGTATCATTGGCAAATATCTTCTCCCATTCAGCAGGTTGTCTTTTTGTTTTGTTGATGGTTTCTCTTGCTGTGCAAAGCCTTTTCAGTTTGATGTAGTCCCATTTATTTTATTATTATTATTATTTTTTAATATTTTTATTGATATTTCACAGAGTGGAAGGGAGGAGAGGGATAGAGAGCTAGAAACATCGATGAGAGAGAAACATCGATCAGCTGCCTCCTGCACACCTCCCACTGAGGATGTGCTCGCAACCAAGGTACATGCCCTTGACCAGAATCGAACCCGGGACCTTTCATGCCGCAGGCCGACGATCTATCCACTGAGCCAAACCGGTTTCGGCAGTCCCATTTATTTATTTTTCCTTTTATTACCCTTGCATATGAAAAAAAGACATATTCAAAAAGACATTGCTAAGTTATGTTAAAGAGTTTACTGCCTAGGTTTTCTTCAAGGATTTTTATGATTTTAGGTCTTACCTGTAAGTCTTTAATCCATTTTGAGTTTATTTTTTTTGTATGTTGTGTAGAAAATTATCCAATTTTTTTTTCTCTATCTGTTCAGTTTTCCCAATACCATTTATTGAAGAGACTGTCTTTACCCCACTGTATATCCTTGACTCCTTTGTCATAGATTGGACCATACAAGAGAGGATCTATTTTTGGGCTCTTTATTCCATTGAACTATATACTATCTGTTTTTATGTCAATATTATACTGTTTTGATTATTGTAGCCTTGTAGTATAGTTTGATATCAGGTAGTATGATACCTCCCACTTTGTTCTTCTTCAGGATTTCTTTTAATGGTCAGTGTTTATTGTGGTTCCATATAAATTTTAGAATTAGTTGTACTAATTCCAAGAATGCCATTGGTATTTTAATAGGGATTGCATTGAATCTATATATTGCTTTAGGTAATAAGGATATTTTAACAATATTAATCTTTCCAATTTATGAGCAAGGTATATCCTTCCAGTGATTTGTATCCTCTTCAATTTCTTATAGTTTTCAGAGTATATGTCTTTTACTTTCTTGGTTAAGTTTATTCCTAGGTATTTTATACATTTTTGATGCAATTATAAATGGAATTGTTTTCTTAAGTTCTCCTTCTGATAATTTGTTATTGATATATAGAAATGCAACAAATCCTGTAACTTTACTGAATTCATTTATTAGTTCTAAAAGTCTTTTGACAGAATCATTAGGGATTTCTATATATAGTATCATGTCATCTGCAAATAAATGACAGTTTTACTTCTTGTTTCCCAACTTGGATGCCTTTTATTTCTTTTTCTCATCTTATTGCTGCGGTTAGGAGTTCCATTACTATACTGAATAATAGTGATGAAAGTGGGGATCCTTGTCTTGCTCATGATCTTAGAGGAAATACTTTTGGCTTTTCACAATTGAGTGTGATGTTAGCTCTGGGTTTGTCATATGTAGCCTTTATCATTTTGGTTTAAGTTCCTTTTATATCCACTTTTTAAAGAGTTTTTAATCATAAATGGATGTTGAATTTTGTCAAATGCTTTTCTGCATTTACTCAGATGTTCATATGGTTTTTATCCTTTATTTTGTTAATGTGATGTATCACATTGATTGATTTATGGATGTTGAACCATTCTTGCATCTCTGGGATGAAACCCATTTGGTTGTGGTACATAATCCTTTTAATATGTTGTTGAATCCAGTTTGCTAATATTCTATTGAGAATTTTTGCATTTATGTTCCTTACGGATATTGGCCTTTAATTTCCTATTTTTTTGTATTGTCATTGTCTGATTTTGGTATCTTGGAAATGCTGGATTCATAGAATGAGTTTAGAAGCATTTCTTCCTATTTAATTTTTTGAAATAGTTTTGAGTAGGTATTATTTCATCTTTGAATGTTATGTGGAATTCAACTGTGAAGCTGTCTGGCTCTGGGCTTTTATTTGTTGGGAATTTTTTGATTACCATTTCAGTTTCATTGATAGTAATAAGTCTGTTTAGATATGTATTTCTGTCTGGCTCAGTCTTGGAAGGTTAAATACTTAGAGGAATTTACCATAACATTTCTTCCATGTTGCTGAATTTATTGACATGTAATTGCTTTGAATAGTTCAGTACTCCTATGTTGGGTGCATAGATACTTATGATTGTTATATCCTCTTCTTGGATTGACCCCTTCATAATATTCTTCAATAATTCTTTGTATTTCTATGGTGTCAGTTGTAACTTCTTTTTCATTTATGATTTTATTTATTTGGGATCTTTTTTGGCTAAAGGTTTTTCTACTTTGTCTTTTCAAAGAACCAGTTCTTAGTTTTATTGATCTTTTCTATTGTTTTATTTCTATTTTTATTTCCATTCTGATCTTAACTACTTCTTCCCTTTTGTTTTCTTTGGGTTTTGTTTGTTCTTTTTTTAGTTCCTTTAGGTGTACAGGTAGATTGTTTACTTGGGATTTTTGCTGTTTCTTAAGGTAGGCCTGTATAGCTATGAACTTCCCTCTTTAAAGTGCTTTTGCTGCCTCCCATATATTTCAAATAGTTGTATTTTCATTTGTTTCAAGATAGGTTTTGATTTACAGTTTGATTTCCTTTTTGATCCATTGGTTGTTGAGTGGCATATTGTTTAATCTCCACATATTTGTGTGTTTTTTCTGTGTTTTTTCCCCCCCCCCCTCCCCTGTAGTTGTTGATTTCTAGTTTTCATGCTACTGTGGTCAGAAAAGATGCTTGATATGATTTCAATCTTCTTGAATTTATTGAAGCTTGTTTTGTGATATGTGATCTATTCTGGAGAATGTTCTATATGTACTTGAAAACAATATGTATTTTGCAGTTTTTGGATGAAATACTCTGGAATATACTATGTTAGGTGAATCTGATCTAATGTGACATTTAAGGCCATTATTTCCTTATTAATTTTCTGTCTAGATGATTGATCTACCCATTGATGTAAGTAGCATGTTAAAATATCCTACTTTTGCCCTAGTCAGTTTGACTCAGTGGATAGAGCGCCTGTGGACTGAAGGGTCCTGGGTTCGATTCCAGTCAAGGGCATGTACCTCGGTTGCAGGCTCCATCCCTGACCCTGGTTGGGGTGTGTGAGGGAGGCAACCAACTGATGTGTCTCTCACATCGATGTTTCTCTCTCTCTGTCTAGCCCTTTCCCTTCCACTCTCTCTAAAAAATCAATGGAAAAATATCCTTGGGTGAGGATTAATAAAAAAATAAAGTAAGTAGTGCTGGAGAGGATGCGGAAAAAAAGGAACCCTTTTACACTGCTGGTGGGAATGCAGACTAGTGCAGCCACTGTGGAAAATAGTATGGCATTTCCTCAAAAAATTAAAAATGGTACTCCCATTTGACCCAGTCATCCCACTTCTAGGACTATCTCCCAAGAAAAGAGAAATATCAACCAGAAAGGATATATGTACCCCTAGGTTCATAGCAGCACAATTCACCATAGCTAAGATTTGGAAACAGCCCAAGTGCCCATCAACAGATGAGTGGATTAGAAAACTGTGGTACATCTACACAATGGAATACTATGCAGCTATAAAAAAGAAGGAATTCTTACCATTTGCGACAGCATGGATGGAACTGGAGAGCATTATGCTAAGCAAAATAAGCCAGCAGAGAAAGATAAATACCACATGATCTCACTCATTTGTGTAATATAATGAACAGTATAAACTGATGAACAAAAACAGAACCAGAGTCATAAAAGCATCGAACAGACTGTTCAACCTATGAGGGAAGGCAGGGTGAGGGGGTAAGAGATCAACCAAAGGACTTGTATTCATGCATATAAGCCTAACCAATGGACACAGACTGGGGGACGGGGGTGGGGATGAGGGCATGTGCTGGGGTGTAGGGGCGGCTGGGGAGAGGTCAATGGGAGAAAAAGGAGACTTAGGTAAAAAATTAAAAAAAGTATTATTTTTTAAAAAGAAAAAAATCCCCTATTTTTATTATATTACTGTGGTTTTCTCCTTTTGTATTCATTAATAATTGCTTTTTATACTTCAGTGCTCCTATGTTGGGTACATAGGTGCTTATGATTGTTATAGCCTCTTCTTGGATTGACCCCTTTATATTTATGTCATATCCTTCTTTGTCTTTTTAAAAAATTTGTGTTTTAAAGTGTATTTTGTTTGATGAGTCTTGCTAAACTAGCTTTTATTTTACTTCCATTTGCATGGAATGTCTTTTTCCATCCTTTCACTTTCATTCTGTGTGTGTCTTTTGATCTTTTTAAAAAATATTTTTATTGATTTCAGAGAGGAAGGGAGAGGGAAAAAGAGATAGAGCCATCAATGATGAGAGAGAATCATTGATTGGCTGCTTCCTGCATGTCCCCCACCAGGGATTGAGTCCACAACTGGAGCATGTGCCCTGACTGGGAAGCAAACAGTGACTTCCTGGTTCATAGGTCGATGCTCAACTACAGAGCAACACTGGCTGGGTGTCTTTTGATCTTAAGTGAATCTCTTGTACACAGCATATAGATGAGTTTTTTTTTTAATGCCTTTCTTTGTCTTTTTAAAAAAATCCTTACCCAAGGGTATTTTTTTCCATTGGTATTTTTAGAGAGAGTGGAAGGGAGTTTGGAGGGAGAAAGAGAAAGAGAGAGAAACATTGACATGAGAGAGACACATCAATTGGTTGCCTCCCACAGGTGCCCCACCAAGGATGGGGATCGAGCCTGCAACTGAGATATGCACCCTTGACTGGGAATCGAACTTGTGACCCTTCAGTTCACGGGCTGAAGCTCTACCCACTAAGCCAAACGGACCAGGGCTCACACTATGTCTTTTTATTGGAGCAGTTAATTCACTTACATTTAAATAAATTATTGATAAATATGTACTTATTGTAATTTTGTTAATTGTTTTTGGTTGTTTTTATTATTTTCCTGTTCCTTTCCTTTTCTCTTGATCTCTTCCTTTGTAGTTTGCTGGTTTTGTTTAGTGGGCTTTTTTTCTCTTTATTCTTTGTATATCTTTTGTAGTTTTTTGGTTTGTGGCTACCATGAGGTTTATGTATATCATTCTATATCTATAGCAGTCTGTTCTAAACTGATAGGCATTTAAGTTCAAATATATTCTATGAAGATTATAGTTTAACTGCCTTCTCCTTGCTTTATGTTATTGATGCCATGTATTAGATTTTTTTTTTGTATGGTATATCTCCTAACTACTTATTGTGGTTTGAGTTGAGTTTGATACTTTTTTCTTTTGACTGTCATAGTAGCTTTTTAAATATCTGACTCACAGCTAAGGCTCTGTAGCTTAGGAGTTAGAACAATGGTCTCATAAATATCTGATTCACTGTATTTATTAAATATTTGGCTTTACTGTGAGATTTTTGTCCTTTCTCTTATTTTCTTATTTCTGGTTATGGCCTTTCCTTTTCTGCTTAAAGAAGACCCTTTAACATTTCCTATAAAGCTGGTTTCATGGTGATGAACTTCTTTAGTTTTTGCTTGTCCGGGAAACTCTTTATCTGTCCTTCAATTCTGAATGATAATATTGCTGGATATAGTATTCTAGTTTGTAGATTCCTTTCTTTCAGCACTTTAAAGATGTCCTGCCACTTCTTCTGGCCTGTAAAGTTGCTGCTGATAAATCAGCTGACAGCCTTATGATGTTTCCTTTGTGTGTAACTTGATGCTTTCCTTTTGCTTCCTTCAAGATTGTCTCCTTATCTTTAACTTTTGCAGTTGTAATTATAGTATGCCTTGGTGTGGGTCTTTTTGAGTTCATCTTTTTTGGAACTTTGTGCTTCCTGGATATACATTTCCTTTCCCACGTTGGGAAAGTCTTCAGCTATTGTTTCTTTAAATAAATTTTTCATTCCTTTTTTTCCTTCTGGTATCCCTACAATGCAAATGTTTGAATCCCAAATGAGAGCCTCACATGTTAACTATGCCTTTCCTCCCTTCCTTTGAAGTTCCTGAACTCCAATTTTTGGCTTCACAGTACTATAAGACTATAGAAAATTCTGAATCTCTGTTTAACTTTAGTCTCTTGCCCTGAGAAGCATAAGAATTCAATACATTCAGTGAGATAAAAACCACTAAGTTTTGGGATCACATCTCTGTATTTCCCTTCTCTCCCCAAAATTAGACTATCAAGTTGGCCTCAAGTGACATATTATGCCTTTAGACATAATTTTTTATTTTCAATTCAGATTTTCCAGTAGTTTTCTAAGGAATATTGGTCTGTCCCAGGTTACTCTATCAGATCCAGAGGTGAAAGTCAGTCCTTAAGATTTTGAAATTTGGCCCTAGCTGGTTTGGCTCAGTGGATAGAGCATTGGCCTGCGGACTGAAGGGTCCCAGGTTTGATTCCCAGTCAAGGGCACATTATTGCATATCTTAGTAGAGAGTTTTAAATAAACTTAACATGAAAGGCAGATATTCACAAATACATATGCAAAATTAATATGTCATTCAGAACTCTACTTGTAAATACCAAGGAACCCATAAATGAAAGCAAGCGAGACAGTTGTTAATTGTGAAGTTTGTATTTGGAGAGAGGAATTACTTTGTCAGATAATTCATGGGACCATGGCTCCTTTCCCAGTAGCAGATTTCCATTCTAGTGACTAGTATTCCCCCTTCCCTAGATTCAGGGCCTTGCCTTTAGAGATGTAGTGGGTATATTCTGGCAGATTTGCAGGTTTGTTCCTGGTTTTCATATAGATGTTACATTATTCATATAAGTTTGAAGACATTGCTTCCTCACCAGTAGTAGGAGGTCCTCCACACAGCCTTAATCATAGCCTTTTTATTATCCATCTGAATGCTAAAATGAGTGTATAAAACAGTAAAATATTGATTTTTGTAGTTACTCTGGAGTTGATTTTTTTCTGCTTAGTGTTGCCTCTAGTTTCTATGGTTTCTTAAAGTTACATCTGGATTAATTTAAAGACCATATCACTAAAATAAACAAGGTACGTTTATTCTTATCTGTTGGCATAGTGTGGTCTGTACAGGTTTTTCTGTGGCTCAGAAAGTCTGGTAACTTCTCTGTAATCACAAATAAAATAACTGTTATACTCAAGGTCCCAACCCAGGTCTGACTTCTGAACTCAAGCTCCCAAGGTCTCCTGCTTAATGCATTATACATTAGATCAACCCCTTTCTGCTTTGTCCTCTGTTCACCTCTCCTCCTCTTTCCTTTCTTCAGGAAATCTTCAAAACTGCAATCTTTTTTATTAGCATTATAAACAGACTCATCATCTTACCCCAACTAGATGTTTCACTAGGATAAAACAAACATTTTTATTTTTGATGTCTTTCAGACTGGATGACTATCCCTGTGAATAAGAAATCTACTCTCAAGGCAGGTATTCCTGAAGAAGAATTGGATCAGTGGATGATAAAGGAAAGATTCACTAGCAGTAGTCACTGGAAATATGATAGCCTATTGGAATGGCAGCATGGAGCCCAGGAGATGAAGTTGCAGAAAATGGTACTCACTCACCAGAAAATCTCATCTATGGGTAGTGACCAGGAATGTGATGGATCTGGGAAACGCTGCATTATGAGCTCATCTTTTGTTCAAAGTCAGGGATTTCAATCTAGCAAAAAAGCCTTCGAGTGTAGTGAGTGTGGGAAAGTTTTCACTAAGAGTTCAACTCTTAATAAACATCAGAAAATTCATACTGAAAAAAAACTTAATTCAAATCCAAAAACTCTTATTAAAGAGAAACGGTATAAATGTAGAGAATGTGGGAAAGCCTTTCACCAGAGTACACACCTTATCCATCACCAAAGAATTCACACTGGTGAGAAACCATATGAATGTAAGGAATGTGGCAAGGCCTTCTCAGTGAGCTCCTCACTTACTTATCATCAGAAAATTCACACTGGAGAGAAACCTTTTGAATGCAACTTATGTGGAAAAGCTTTTATCCGAAATATACACCTAGCCCACCATCATAGAATACATACTGGAGAGAAACCGTTTAAATGTAATATATGTGACAAAGCCTTTGTGTGCAGGGCACATCTTACCAAACATCAGAATATTCATAGTGGAGAGAAACCCTATAAATGCAATGAATGTGGGAAAGCCTTTAACCAGAGTACAAGTTTTCTTCAGCATCAGAGAATTCACACTGGAGAGAAGCCCTTTGAATGTAATGAATGTGGAAAGGCCTTCAGGGTGAATTCTTCCCTTACTGAACATCAGAGAATTCATACTGGAGAGAAACCTTATAAGTGTAATGAATGTGGGAAAGCTTTCAGAGATAATTCATCCTTTGCTCGACATCGGAAAATTCATACTGGAGAAAAACCTTACAGATGTGGTTTGTGTGAGAAAGCCTTTAGGGACCAATCAGCCCTTGCTCAACATCAGAGAATTCATACCGGGGAAAAACCATATACATGTAATATATGTGAGAAAGCCTTCAGTGACCATTCAGCCCTTACTCAACATAAGAGAATTCATACTAGGGAAAAACCTTACAAATGTAAAATCTGTGGGAAAGCCTTTATCCGAAGCACACACCTTACTCAACATCAGAGGATTCACACAGGAGAGAAACCCTATAAATGTAATAAATGTGGGAAAGCCTTCAACCAGACTGCAAACCTCATTCAGCATCAGAAACATCATTTTGGAGAAAAGTGATATGATTGCAGTTTATAAGGAAGGGCTTTGAGACTGAGTATATGAATAATTGAATTTAAGAGAATCCATTCTAGAGAATAATCATGAAAGCTTATATTAAGATAGTCATTTTATTTACTGAGAGTCAAGCTTTACAGTATTGTGGGTTTTGATAGTTTTAGAATGTCAAACACTCCTCATGGTTTAAGAACTGCCTCAACGGAATAGCAGTACTGTGTGATTAGTCTGAGTTACCAAGTATTAGAAGCAAAATGGAGCTTCATTAACAACATAGAAATTTGTTGATCAAATTTACATTTTCATTATTAAAAGAAATTATAAAATTGTAAAAATTAAGTTTAAAAAGCAAGGAACAAAAAGGTAAGAAAATGATCTGCTAGCATTTCCCTCTATTTGATTCTCTTATATAAGAGACCCCTAGAGTAAAGAAAGTGTATTTACTACTCATGCATCAGCCCAGGATTTACTTAAACTGTGCTTCCCACCTTCTGCTTCAAACAATCTTTTGTCTGATCTCCCCGGTCTGTGTGTCCACTAACTGTCTACCTGTCTTCTCTTTCCTGGACAGTTCATTTGAATGGTGTGTCCCTCTTTTGATTTAGCAACCCCTAAATGGTAACATCATGCCACTTATTACCAACCCATTTGTTCTTGGGGAGTATAGTGATCTAACCTCACACACAGTCCAGGATTCTGGATATTGCACCCCAATTCAGCTTTTAGAACTTAGAACTTCTGCCTGGGGTTTCAGAGATTAATAAAGATTCTTGAGTTACCCAGTTCCTCAGTTTGACTCTGACCTAAAGTATGGGCTTAGTCTTTGTAAACATTCTCCAATTGTTTGTACTGCAGTTACTCTACACACAGCAGGTAGGGGCATGCTTAACCTCAGGTGTGACAATCCCAACCACCTGGTGGTATTTTAGTTTACCTCCACTTCTGTGACTTGTCATTTCCTGCTGTGCAACCTACATGAGAAGTTGGAGCCCCACAGCCAATTCTCAAAAGGCTCTGACCCACTCTCCTTCAGCTGAACAGTCCTCAGTGGCCCCTGCATTAGAGTTTGTTACAACCAGAATATTGAACTGCATCCTGGTCCTTGCCCTGCCTTTGTACATTTTTCTGAAGGGATTGGGTCTGTGTTCACAGGAAAAGCAGAGAGAGCTTTATTTTTTTGCTTTTGCATTTGAAAGTGGCCACTTCCTCTCCTCTTCTGGGTATTCCACTACCTAAAGGCTGTCCAATTCTTAGAGCGGTGAGCAACGTGTTGAGTAATACATTGCTCAGAAGTGGTCAATGGCACCATGACATTCTCTGGCAGGAGCAGTGTCTATACCCAAATGCTTGAGTGATACTCTAGTCCTGCAGGTACAGATCATTCATTGTCTTTAATCCTTCAATGCTGTCAGTAGAAATCACAGAGATAAAATAACATCTGTGTGTCTTCACACACACAGCTTCTGGTGGCACTGTCCCTTTCCCACCACAAAGAAAGAGGAGCCCAGCCAAAACCGGTTTGGCTCGGTGGATAGAGCGTCAGCCTGCGGACTGAAAGGTCCCAGGTTCGATTCCGGTCAAGGGCACGTAACTTGGTTGCGGGCACATCCCCAGTAGGAGGTGTGCAGGAGGCAGCTGATCGATGTTTCTCTCTCATCGATGTTTCTAACTCTCTATCCCTCTTCCTTCCTCTCTGTAAAAAAATCAATAAAATATATTAAAAAAAAAAAAAAAAGAATGAGGAGCCCACACCACTGCAAGTTGGAGCACTCTACATCATAAAGGTGGAAGGGCAAGGAAACTATTGTTCTGGGAAGAAGGTGGCAGGTTCCTGTTCTGTAGAAGTGTTCCCCATGAAGTTGGGCAGCCTGCTGACCCCTATGAATGCTTCTACTCAGCTCCAAGTTAGTATTGTGTGTCATGGTGGAATCTGGACTCTAGGTTAAACAGAATTGAAACTTCCTGCAGTCTTAAAGCTCAAGTTCTCAAAATACAGCTTTCATTTCATAAAGGCCAATTGTAGGCATCTCTGTTAGGTAAACAGTGATTCATCTTCCTATTAAGCTGCTGGTAAAGCAGCATTTCAAAAGGCTATTTGGGACTATCCATGCCCAGGGCATATTTTTCTACAGCCTGACATGGCTGGTGACCCCCAGTTCCACAATAAACTAGAGAAACTGTGCTCACCACTACAGATATTTGCCTTCATTACCCACATGGCTTTCCTGGTCCTAACTCTCACCCCCTTACCTTGAATCATGGAGAAACATTTTCCTAAGCTATAATTTGTTTTTTGTTTGTTTTTAATGAGAGCTACTGCCACTCAGTATGTGCCTGCAGTTCAGCTGGGGCCAAGACCAGCTGCCACTTAAGAGCCTCATTCATCCCAGTGACAGATCCAGCAGCTCTTCTTCCACCAGAACTAGTGCCGTCAGAAGGCTCTCCACTTGATATTACAGTCTGCTTTCCCTGAACCCAGCTCCTGTCATGCTTGGGTCTGGATGAAATTAGACCTCTGAAAAATGCCTATTCACTCTTTCCTGTTTGGGGTGGCAAACATTTTTAATAAATGGTCTATTAGAGATGCCTGGCCAACTGAATGTATTTATGGAAATGCTGTTTGAACAGGCCTTTAGCTGTGGCTTTATTATATTCTGCCATATGATTGACACCTTATTGTGTGACCTCAACTAAGAGGGTCAGCATTTGCCCTGCTGCCTCTTCTGTACTTTTTGAATCCTAAATAGTATGGCTCTCTGCCTGGGCAGTCTGACCTACCCAAGCATCACTTTTTGGCTCACCCCTAGAAATGCATTTTCAAGAACTTTGAGGTAGAGTTCCTCAGTTACCTTCTCTACCAACTGATTTGCAAAGTGTTAGACAAGATTTCAGCAATTATTGAGAGGGACATTACCCTACTCTCAGCCAGGTTACTCCCTACACATTAGAGATTCCTAGGAACAGTTCATTCTGTACCTCACTTTCCTAGCCTTGCTGACTGGTCACATAGACACGATGGACAAAGGTGGGGACCACTGGGACCCACCCTTCAGTGTTACTGAGTTTGGGCTGGTGAGGTGCAGTCCTACATACAGCCCATTCCCCACTACTCCCGGTCCCCACATAGTTCAGAAGACTTCCCAGCACACCCACGACTATGCCATTTCCAGATGACGAATATGTGCATGTGGCAGAGGAAGTGCTGGACTTGTATGTGAGCCCATCTCCCCACCCCCTCACCTAGACTGTAGTTAAGCTATGAGCCAGAGAAATGGACCTCGGTCCACCTCTTACAGCACCCTCCTCATGTACTTTGGAGTTGTCAAGCCCATTGGAAGTGCAAATTGCATCCGGCCTGGGGAACCATTTCAGTAGAGGAATAGGATCTAGACTTTGTTACATTCTTCAGTGTCTATGGACTCCTATGAACAGCCACTGAAACTGCCTGCTCTCAAGGAGAAAAAAAAATTACTTCAAGTTTCCCCTTTTAAAATTCCTTTAATCCTCTCTTATTAGGTCTTAACTCATCTCCAGCTGATTGATTTTGCACCTAGGTTCTCCCTGTCCACCTGAGTTTGCCTAACTTTGACAGTGGCATCTCCTTAAGATAGTGGTCGGCAAACTCATTAGTCAACAGAGCGGCAAACCGTGGCTCACGAGCTGCATGTGGCTCGCGAGCCGCGGTTTGCCGACCACTGCCCTAAGATGTTGCTTTCTTCCATATTCAGCAACTGCTTTTAAAATAGCACCCTGACCTTGCATCAGGCTTGGTTTCACAGGTTACTGTGCTTGAGCCCCAGAGTCTTCGCTAAAATAGCCCCAAACTGCATGCATGCCTTAGGTTAAGAAGACAATTCCCTTAAACATGAATTTAAGAATAGGTATCCTCCAGCTACCCAATTCTCCTTTCCATTTTCCTTTGCACTTTGTGCTTCCCTCCCTTACAGCACTGGATTAGCCAGCAGGACAGCATGGAAACAAAATTCTCTCACCTACAGCGGGAGGGTTCCCAGCTTCTGCTAAATATATTTTCAGTAATATTTTTGCTTTTAATACTTTTATACCAGTTTGTGAAGGGAAAAGAAATACAAAGCTTGGTTTTCCCCATCAATCAAGGACTTCTCAGTTGTGCAAATGGCCATTCTCTGCAAGTTCCAGGATTTGGTCATGCAGACATATCCTCCCTGTTTTGTGTGTTACCTTGTACACCACACATCACTATTCTTAAAAATTGTTGTCATAAAAAGTATTTTTCAGTGTGTCTTTCTGAAAATAATGAGAAAAGTACACAGTGGTCTAAGATGTACAAGTTGCATTTGTGCTGCCTGCTTATCTAATCAGATATAACTAAAACATGCCAGATTTGTGCTTCCAAGTGTTTATATTCTTATGACCAATCTGTACCTGGGTCCACACATGGCCAGCCAAACCTACATGACCACAGAAACCATAGTGTTCCAGCTACATCCTCATTGCTGAGTTAACATTTGAGGGCATACCTTGTGCCAGGTACTGTTGTAAGCACCCTGTGTATAGTGAATCACTTAATCCTCACAATTTATATGAGGCTGTTTCTACCATCCCCTCTTGAAGGTTTAAGAAAGGTTTTGTTGACCCAGAAAATAAATGTACCTGTTGAAAAGGGCTCCTAATAGCTAACTGGGCTCAAATTTATAAACAGACTGACAGCTGTTGCTAAAAGGGGCCTCTCATGCAAGCCACACTTAAGGGAGAAGCCTGCACTACACTACTTGCCTCTGGTACTAAGCTATTTATCTGCATTGTGTTCCTGTCAGCAGAGCCAACTCTTATAAAGGAGTTCCTGGAATCCTATTTCAACCAATAGGATTGAGACTTTACCTATCCAGTTGGAGCTTTGCAGCTATATCCTCATTAGCATCTTCCCCAACCAATTAGAGCTGCTCTGTTTTGGCCAATCAGGACAGTGCTTTTTGGACCAATCAAATTGTGAGGATTTGGAGTTCTTATTTACTGGAGAACAGTTCAATCATGGAGTAGGGGAGGGGACTTTTCTCTATATGTCAGCTCCCCTCTGGTTTGTGTGAGTACTTTCCCTTTTCACAGAAAACTGAAGACTGCATTTCTCTTTGCTGAAGACATCTCACCAGACTGGAGCAGAGTTGACAATAAGGATAGTAACTGATCAAATTAATCACACATGCTCTTGCAAAGATAAAACCTAGAGTTAGCTTTTTGCCAGTTGAGTATGCACCCAAAGGAGTTTCTTTTGAGGTGCAGTGAATGAGGATTGTATTACCTATTATCTTCAGGGAGAAACACCTAAAAACCTTTCATCCCCTTAATCAGAGGGAGATATTGGTAGCTGAGGGAGAATGAGCATCTCTAATGTTCCCTAGCTCCTATCACAGAGTATAATTTGGGATTGCCTGTGACCCCTTAGGCCCTGAGGCATCCTATGGCAATCAGGCCTAAGCTGGCTGTGGAATTCGTCCACAGCTCAAAGTCTCTTCCCACGTCGGGTCTTCCTTAGGTGGAAGTGGTGACACAATTATCCAGGCATGTAGTGTTATCGACCCTGCTACTTGGGTTTACCTAACTCTATGTGAGATATTTTGATGGCCTCTGACCTTACTGGAGGCTTCCACCCTCCACTGTCTTGGGTAGAAAAACTTTGGCCTTTAATAGCTGGGCTCATAACCTGTTTCTTTCCTCTTGTATTTCACGCAGTCTCAGGCTTTCAAGAGGCCTAACCAAGTGAGAAGAGGAGAGAGCATTTCCTGTTAACCTGGCAAAACAGTGATTTCACACCTGGGCCCTGTGGTTAAATTGTTAGCCTTTTTGTAGGGATATCCTATCTAATAAAGAAGGAATATGCTAATTGACACTCATGCTGTCACAAAGATGGCGGCGCCCACAGCCAATAAGGAGGGAATATGCTAATTGAATGCCTCACCCTCAAAGATGGCGGCACCCACAGCCAATAAGGAGGGATATGCTAATTGACTGCCACACCCTTAAAGATGGCAGTGCCCACAGCGACAAGATGGTGGCACCCAATCCCCTCAGCCCCGCTGACGTGGCAGGCGTGCAGCAAGGCCAGGCCTGGTCGCTTCGCGCGCCTGCCTCAGGGAGTCCCCCAGTCCCCTCAGCCCCACAGCTGCCCAGGGCCGGCCCGAAGTGCAGGCAAGCCTTGGATGGCAGTTGCCCAGACTCCCAGGGTCGCCTGAGGCTCAGGTAACTGGGGCCGGCCGAGACTTGCGCTGCCGGCAGTGGCAGCAGCAGAGGTGTGATGAGGCATTGCCTTCCCCTGGTAACCGGGTTGCCTCCCACCCCTGAGGGCTCCTGGACTATGAGAGGGGGCAGGCTGGGCTGAGGGACCCCCCACTCCAGTGCATGCACTGGGCCTCTAGTTAATAAATATTTAGTTAGTCTCCAAGATTAGTTACCAAAAACGTTTCATTTTTCTGAGCACCTGTGCATTTGAGGCTTTTCTCTATTATACCTGTGGAAGCATTAATAGGCAAGTAGCCATGTCTGCATGAGTCAACATCACAGCAGCAGCTGTGAGCATCAGATGGGGCTTTGGCTGTGGTTTCTGTGGCTCCGCTCCCTAGCAATGAGGTTACCAGGAGTGGCAGTTGTGGTTCCCACCCCCTAGCCACATGAGTGGTTGTCAAGAGAATTGTCTCTGGGAGTTGACAGCTAACTGGTGCCTGTCTCCCTCCCCAGCACACAACAACAAGGTCCCAGCCTCATGCCCTAAGCCCACAGGGCTGGGGGCACGCCACATGCAGGAATGCCCGAAGGGGGCAAATTTCCAAGCCTTCTGAGTGAGGTCTTAGTCACAGGGAGGTGGAGAGCAGGGAAAGGCACTGTGGTGAAATCCAAGCAGCATTGAATGTGCACCTGCTCTCCGCTGGTGCCCTGCCCGTTTCATGCTGCAGAGGCAGGAGTACCAACAGGGTAAGGCAGAGGGAAGTGAGTCTGGGTTTGGTGTCTTGGTGCTGGGCTCGAGCCATGCCCTAAGTCGTTCCCCCGCCCCCCCGCCCCCTTTCTGGGCTTTAGCAGTGTGTGTATGTGGCCCGCTGCACCCGGGAAGCTGTGAGAAAGCTGCCAGGATGGAGGTGAGGAGTTGCGAAAGGGAAGCGGCTGGGCTCCGCAGCTGAGACAGATTTCTGCTTCTGAGTGCAGTCACTATGAATAGAGAAAGGAGTCCGAGGAGCCCCCCAGGTTTCACGCACCAGGTACAGAACCCACGAAATTAGTACTGGGAGCACGTGCACTTCCCTCCCGCCCAGCGGGGAGCCACAGCCCCATCTGCTGAGGCAGTGGCACTGAGGGAGCACAGGCTCTGACTCCACTGCTTTCCAGGCTGCAGACATCTGCAGCCACAGCCCTGGTCTGGGGCACAGGGGGACACCCTACACCCACGACGTTAGTCCTGGGCCTGAGTCTGAAGGGGCAGTGATTGAGGTGAGGGAGGGCAGAAAAAAGGAAGTGAAAAGCCCACACAGGAACTAGAGAGGAAAGAGGGAGAGAGGGAGAGAGGGGGAGAGGGGGAGAGGGGGAGAGGGGGAGAGGGGGAGAAGGGGAAAGGGGGAGAGGGGGAGAGGGGAGAGAGGGGGAGAGGGGAGAGAGGAGAGAGTAGAGAGGAGAGAGGTAGAGAGAGAGAGAGAGAGAGAGAGAGAGAGAGAGAGAGAGAGAGAGAGAAACGAATTATAAAACTCCCAGCATAGGAAGGTAAGGTTCCATTTCTCATCATTATCCAGGCCAGGATTGCCTTCTGCTGTTTCTCCATCCGAGTGCTGCAGCTCCAGAGATTATGAGAAGGGATGTTTTCCAGCTTTTCAGAGCCATTTCTTCTCCAATTGAAATCCCAGCTCAGTTGCAATCTGTTATCGGTGGGGTGTCCTCTGTGTCCCCACCTGTTACTGGTGGAAGTGGGCTTCTTGGGGTGCCTCTGGAACAATCATTTCCTGAGGCCCTCATCGGAGGATGGATTATCATTGAAAGCTTTATTGATGAGGTAACATTAAGGGACTTCCTTTCCAAGGCCCCATCTCCCTCCATCCCGCCATGAAAAACTCCAGTGTTTTCTTCAGCAGAGGTAGGATTAAAGCCACTGCAGAGTTGCCCCTCCTCACCAAAGCACAGTCCAGTCCAGCTAGCTTAGCATGTGTTCCCAGCCGCAGTCCATTGTGTGTGGGGTCTGCATGACCATGGGCCGTGCGGCTGTTTAAAGCCACATGTCAGGCTAGCACAGGGGTCACAGAGCAAGCGAGAAACAGGAGCAAAAGAGCCAAGAGGAACAAGAGAGAGAGAATTCAATACGGATTTTAATTAGGAGCTTATCCAATGAATCCTTCAGGGATTTGTGAACTTGCAACAGCACCACTCCCTCTAGCGCTAATTATCTTTTCCCCAGGTTCAACTGACCAGCAAGCACCTTCCTTACATCACCCCAACTTCACGGCACGTGCATCCATCTCCCTCTTTGTTGGACCCTTTTCCCCAGAGATTTGCAGAGGGTGCAGGCCTGGCTGAGGGATACTCTCCAGTGGTTCCCTGGGGAGTATAAAGTTGCAGCTTCCTGGTGAAGCTGCCTAGATGAACATGCTTATAATGTCTGGCCTTCCCTTTGCTTTCTTCCTGTTAACTAACATTAATAACTAGCTAGTTTTGATGGTAACAGTTATTCCTTGGGAAGTCATGTTAATCATCAACTTTTCTTACTCTTCTAGTGGTTTTTATTCCAATCATCATAGCATACTAAATATGTTCACATCATAGGTAATATCGTGAGCACTTACTATCAGCCAGGTACTGTGCACTTTATCTACTTTATGCCTTGAAATTTATACAAAAACCCCAGGTTTGTAGGGGTGGATGATTACCTATCAGCTAGATGTACTCACTTTATAGGTGATGAATCTGTGACTTGGAGTAAGAAAAGGGATTTCTGTTTTTAGAAACCAAGTCCTTAAGAACTAAGCCTACTGCCTTGGGTCTTAGAGAACCGGTCACCCTGGATATCAGAGTTTTTACTTGCCTCTTCTCTCTCTTCCTTTTTATTTCCTTCCCAAAATATAAGGCAACATCAAAAGGTGTTTCTGAGAATGCTGGTGCACCTATGATTAAGAGCAATATTATTTCAATGAATGAATGTGTTCACCACACCATCCTGCACGTAAAACACTGAAAACAAACAAACACATGCACAAAAGATATTTCTAAGATATTGTTGACTGTAATCAATAAAAGAATTACTTATTTTACGCACAATATGCATTTATTCAGGAATAGCAGAGGAATTGCAATTTGGAACAAGCAAACTATGATGGACCATAGGCAAGAACAGAAGAGAGGCAAGGAGGAAGCTGGAAGGGGTCATTTTGAAGAGTTCAGTGTGGTAACGGCCTCTTATTGGCTGGGCTGTTACTGGGCAAAGGGAAGTTCTTTCTTCTGGGGTATGTAAAGTAAGCATACTCCTGTTTGATGACTGAGTGATAGTGTGTACATTCCCTCCTTCATTTTTTTTTCTTTTTTTAAAAAATATTTTTATTGATTTCAGAGAGGAAGGGAGAGGGAGAGATAGAAACATCAATGATGAGAAAGAATCATTGATTGGCTGTCTCCTGCATGTCCCCAACCCCCACTGGAGATCAAGCCCACAACCTGGGCATGTGCCCTGACTGGGAATCGAACCATGACCTCCTGGTTCATAGGTTGGCACTCAACCACTGAGTAATACCATCCGCCCCCCTCCTTCATTTTAAATGAGGTTTCCTTTATTTATTTTCACATTATTCTCAATACAATTACCAGAGTGGTATTTTTAAACTTATCAGACCATCTCACTGTTCTCTTAAAGTCCTCCAGTGTAACATTCCAATGTCTCCTTATCTCATCTAGAATAATGGTCTGTGGGGCTCCATATGATATACCCCTGTTATTTCATGTCATAGTTTCTTGTATTTTCTTAGCCAAATTGTAGTCTCTAGTTATTCAATCAACCACTAACCAATGTGTTGCTGTGAAGGTATTTTTAGATATGGTTAACAGTACAATCAGTTGACTTCAGGTAAAGAGAAGTAATTATCCTCAATGATGTGGGTGGGCCTCATCCAAGGCCTCAGGAGCAAAAATTCAGGTCTCCTAAAAGAGAAGTAATTCTGCCTCAAGACTATAGCATCAACTCTTACCTGAGCTTCAAGCCTGCCACCTGCCTTACAGATTCTAGACTTGTCAGCTCACACTATCATGGGAGCCAATTTCTTAAAATATATCTCTTAAATATATCTATATCTCTGTCATATCTATATCTATCTATATGATCTCCCCTGTTGGGTATAGGACAGGTAGATATTATGTAGATTATCTATCATCTATCTGCCTTTGTTTAATATATTATATACAGGATGTCCCAAAAATGTATACATAGTTTGAATAATTATTAATTCCAATGGGTTAAATCTGAAAAGAAAGAAACATTAATTGAGCTATCAGCTATAAAGGGTGTATACATTTTTTGGGACACCCTGTATATATATTATATATGTACTAGAGGCCTGGCGCACGAATTCATGTGTGAATTCATGACACAAGTATGCAGTGGGTACGGTCCCCAGGCCTGGCCTGTGGTCAGGGCCATCTTCCCTGGCTGCCGGCAGCCGGTCCTGCACCCCCCCCCCACCCCCCCCCGCTACCCATCCCCGGTTCCCTGTTTGCCATTGGGCAATCGGAGCCTGCCGGCGAGGGGGAGGGACTGAGAATTTGGCTGTTCCTGCCCACTCGGCGGCCCCACCCCTGCCCATGCTGCGGGTTGCTCTCTGTGTGTGGGGTGACTGGTGGGGTGGGGGCCTTGCCCTGGCGCCACCCATGTCCCCCGCCATCCACTCCTGGTTTCTCGTTCTCCATTGGGTGATGGTAGCCTGCCAGCTGGGGGAAGGGACTGAGAGGTGGTCAGTGCACCTCATAGTGACTGGTCCAGCGGTCGTTCTGGTTGTTACACCATTAGGGTCAATTTGCATATTACCCTTTTATTATATAGGATTATTATATAGGATAATATCCAATAGAAGAACTATCTATCTATCTATCTATCTATCTATCTATCTATCTATCTATCATCTATCTATCTATGATTGGGAGTCTCCAGAGAAACCAAAATGTCCTGCAGGTGCTGTTTCTGTGGAGAACCTTGACTGATACACCTTGTCTCCCTTTTTCACATTGTTTCTTTCCCTCACCCTACTCCAACCACACAAGCCTCATTAGTGGGTCCTCAAATATACCAGGAATACCCCTGTTCTAGGGCCTCTGCACTGGCTGCTCCATCTGCTGGGCCCTCTTCCCTCAGATAACCCCATGGCTCACTCCCCATCTCCTCCAAATGCCACCTTGTCAGTGATACACCTACACTGAACCCCTCTATTTAATATTGCAGCCCATACCCTCTGACTTTCCCCTTTCTCCTTATTCAACTCTAATATTTTCTTTTTCCACAGCACTTGTCCTCTTCTAACATATTATGTAATGTATTTTTGTGTTTTATATTATTTACTAGAGGCCCGGTGCACAAAATTTGTGCACTGAGGGGGTGGGAAGGGGAGGTCCCTCAGCCTGGCTTGCGCCCTCTCGCAATCTGGGAGTCCTCGGGGGATGTCTGACTGATGGCTTAGGATGGTTCTATGTCCTCTGCACTAAGCTGGAAGTTGGACATCCTTAGCGCTGCTGAGGAGGAGGGAGAGGCTCCCACCACCACCACTGCACTCGCCAGCTGTTAGCCTGGCTTCTGGCTGAGCAACGCTCCCCCTGTGAAAGCGCACTAACCACCAGGGGACAGCTCCTGCATTGAGTGTCTGCCCCATGGTGGTCAGTGCACGTCATAGCGAGCAGTTGAGCAGCCTTAACATATCATTAGCATATTACACTTTGATTGGTTGAATGGCCAACTGGATGACAAGACACTTAGCATATTAGGCTTTTATATATAGGACTAGAGGCCTGGTGCATGAAACTTGTGCATGGGGGGAGGTATCCCTCAGCCAGGCCTGCACCCTCTCCAATCTGGAACCCCTTGGGGGATGTCTGACTGCTGGTTTAGGCCCAATCCCACAGACAGTTGGATATTCCTCTCACAATCCAGGACTGCTGGCTCCTAACCGCTCACATGCCTGCCTGCCTGATTGCCCCTAACTGCTTCTGCCTGCCAGCCTGATCTCCCCCTAACCGCTCCCCTGCCAGCCTGATTGATGCCTAACTTCTCCCCTATCAGTCTGATCACTCCCAACTGCCCTCCCCTGCCAGCCTGATCTCCCCCAACTGCCCTCCCCTGGCAGCCTGGTTGCCCTTAACTGCCCTCCCCTGCCAGCCTGGTCACACCCAACTGCCCTCTCCTGCAGGCCTGGTCGCCCCCAACTGCCCTCCCCTGCAGGCCTGGTCGCCCCTAGCTGTCCTCCCCTGAAGGTCTGGTCGCCCCAACTTCCCTCCCCTGAAGGCCTGGTTGCACCCAACTCCCCTCCCCTGTAGGCCTGGTCGCCCCCAACTGCCCTCCCTGCCAGCCCGATCGCCCCCAACTGCCCTTCCCTGCTGGCCTGATCACCCCCAACTGCCCTCTCCTGCCAGCCTGATCGCCCACAACTGCCCTTCCCTGCTGTGACCTGCCTCCTCCATGGGACCCACCTCCTCTGCACGAGGTGGTGGAGATGCCAGGACCAGCCTCCTCTGCACTGCGCGGAGCCACTGGATCCCCAGGCCTCACTGCATGGAGCAGCCGCCAGGCCCTGCCTCCGCTGTGCGCATGGCCATCTTGTGGTGGCCATCTTTGTGGTGGCCATCTTTGTGGTGGCCATCTTGTGACGATGTTGCACGCGAGGGCATGAGGACCACCTAGGTTTTTATTAGTATAGATTGTTTGTACCCACCACTAGGATGTAAGTCCCGTGAAGGAAACAATTCTTGTCTGTTGTGTAGATTGATGTATCCCAGGTACTCAGCACAGAGGAAACTTCCAATGATACTTGTTGGAACAATGAATGAGGAGTCCAGGGGGAGGAGAGTCAGTAAATAAGGAGCCCATAGGTCTGAGATGGTGTCTTGGGATTGATAAGCTGGGAGTTTACCTGAATGAATGGGGTCTGCATGGCAGTGATTGGTAGGACTGGGAGGATCAGTTGTAGGTAAGTGGCATCAATGATTTAGGTATCTCTGTGGGGATCATTAAGGAGACTCTGGCTGTCAGTAACTGTAAGAGAGGCTAATTATCTTGCCCAAGGTCACCCATATAGCAAGTGGCAGAGCTGGAATTGATCTTAAGAAGTCTTAACCTCAGCATTGCACAATTTCATAATGTGAAACTGAATGACACAAGTATACAGTGGCAGGGGCAAGACAAAATCTCTGGATCCTGGAAAATTTTCCTGTCTGCAAATCAGAATGGGAAAAAGAATTCAGAAATTGATATTGTGAGTCAGTTCGATATTCAATAGCTCTGGTAAAATAACCTAATGATACTTAATTTGCCAGATTATACCAGGGAACAGCACGTGGGGCCATAATACTCTAGACCAGTGGTTCTCAACCTTTCTAATGCCGTGACCCTTTAATACAGTTCCTCATGTTGTGGTGACCCCCAACCATAAAATTATTTTCATTGCTACTTCATAACTGTAATTGAGAACCACTAGCAGGGTCGCCTAAGACCATCAGAAAACACAGATATTTATATTATGATTCATAACAGTAGCAAAATTACAGTTATGAAGTAGCAATGAAAATAATTTTATGGTTGGGGATCACCACAACATGAGGAACTGTATTAAAGGGTCGCAGCATTAGAAAGGTTGAGAACCACTGCTCTAGACGGATGTACCCTTCCTGCTATTTGTTTCTGAATTTGCAGGTAAATATGAGAATAAATCACAGCCAGATGCAGGTGCTGGGACAGGGCAGGGCCCATAGCAATGTTCCTCTAACTGTGGGGAGCTGGCGCCCTGCAATGATGATTTTGATATTGGTGTGTAGGATGAGAGGGGAAAGATACAGGAAACAGAATAACCAGTTAGTATTCTGCCATAGTGGTCCATAAATGAAGCAATGAAGCTTAAAATGTCCAGGTCCAGTCCCTTGACAAATCTGTCTCTCTATACCCTTGTCTTCCTTTTCCATCCAGTCGTCCCACTCACTCTCTTCCCTTTCAGAGCTTTATCCCATTTTGGTTCCTTCCCTTTATGCCACAGGTTGAAAGGTCATCTCTGAAACGCCCAACCTATTTGTCATCGCTGTCAGTATTCTGGTCTGTCTGTCTATACTGAAGCAGAGTTTCCCTCTCAAAGCCCAAGAGATGGGAAATAGTTACACTTGGAAATTTTTCATATTTGGAAACAAAGGTGTCACTATAACAGAATATTCCTGATGAGATTTCATTCTATAAAATGATGGTGGAAAGATTTGCTTACAATTGTGCATTTATTCCATTTTAGAAGGAGTTTTGCAAATTGAAAACTATTTTAAAAAAGCAACAGAAATCCCAAGTCAATCTTTTGGGGAAATTTACATTTATTTAAGAAGAATCATTGAATAAAGTGAGAGGCAATGAGTGTAACAAATTTGGGGGAAATTTCTAAAGAACACAGAATGTAATAAATGTAATAAACGTGTCAAAGATTCACACTAATGAAAAGGCATAAGAATATAATTAGTATTAAAAAGTCCCTCCGATAGAAGTCACAAAAACATTGCCTTACAAATGGGTGATAAAAGCTGATGTCAAAATGGAATCTTATTCTCTCTTAAAGAACTCATAATTGGAGAGAAATACTGTGATTATAGTGTGGAAAAGTCTTCAATCCAGATCCTATTTCCACTGGAACATATAATTCATACTGGGGAGAAATCATTAGAAGGCAATGAATGTGAGAGAGCCTACAAGTAGAGCTTAGCTTTTCTTCAACATAAAAGAAACTATGCAGGTAGAATGCTTATAAATTCTACAAATTTGAAAAAACTTTACTTAGGAGTTCAAATTGATTGATTGGACACCAGACAATGTAAATAGGGGAAAACCTTCAGGGAATTGTGAACTCCACTGAGCAATAAAGAAATGATCAAAGGGAGAGAACTTATGTAGACATGCAATGTGGGAAAGCCCTTTTCCAGAAGTCAAGCTGTTGAATACATTGGAGAATTCAGAAAGGGACCACATACGTGTACTAAATATGATAATGCCTTTAGTAATAGAGGATGGCCACTGCACACAGAACGGCTAATGCTGTGGAATCATGGACAGAGGATTAATGTGAGAAGGCTGCATAAAGAAGACAGAACTCACGGTGCATCAGGGAATTCATGTCAGAGACAGGTAGTAATGAATGTAGGGAGTGTGTGGAAGTTTTCAGCAGGAAGCCAGGACTCTACGTCAGAAATCTCACATCATAGGTCATATAGGGAGAATTCCTTCAAATGTAGAAAAGCTTTTACTAAGAAATCATCTGAACTTTTGAGTCATAGAGTTCAGAATGGGGACAACCACAAAAATGTAACAAATGTGGAAAAATGTTCAACTAGAAGCCAAGACTTATAGCACACTAGAGAATTCAGACTGGGAGAAACACCCAGAAAAACGGTACATGCAGGAAGACCTTCATTTGGAGATCAGAGCTCATTGACTCTCTACAAGGTCATGTAGGAGAAAAAAACCTATAAAAGCACTACTATGGAAAAACCTTTAGCAAGAAAACACAATTCATCATACAAAAGAAAACCCACACAGGGAAGAAGTCCTATGAAATAATGAATTTGGGAAAGCATTCAGTAATATATAAAACTTCATAATTAACAATGCAGAGAAACAAACCCTGGGAATGCAACATGTGTGAGGAAGGAGACTCTGTATGTTCTGTATGTTACTCGGAGGAGACACCCTATTAATTTAAGGAATGCAGAAACACCTAGTCAAAACGTATATGCACCAGAGAGTCTGTATAGGAAATAGTCTCTGTTGTATGAAGTGTGGTTGGTCTTCAAATAATTTCCAGACATTAGATACTAGAGAATTCACACTAACAAAAAGAGTCAGTTTTAAATTTAAATTCTATCCCAAGGAAACAAAATTCCATCACTTAAACCAAGTTTTTCCTAGAAAAAATTACTGAGAAATAAACACCCATGTATCTGTAGTGCAAGCATCTTCCTCCCCATGCCTATGCTTGCCTTTCAAAGGGGACTTCCCATGAGTGTTGGAAAAGAAGCATTTTATATTCATCCTACATTATCCACTTGGAATTAATCTTCACCATGTACACAACTCTTTTTGTCACTGGTCACACCCTGGAACTCCTGTAAACAATCCCTCACAGGCATCAGAGGAGGGCAAATGCCACCCTTGTTACTTTATTCTCACGCTACTCACACCTCACAAGTGCATCTATTAGAGGTCATTTAAGGGAGTACAGATGGGAAAGGAAAAAAACTGTACTCTGAGCGTGACACCCCTCAGATCCCAGGGGACAAGATTCCAAGGAAAATGCCTTCACACAAGTAACTTTGTGGAGTGCACCTGGTCCCTCTGCTCATCCCCCTGTCCCTGCAGGCCTATCCTCTCTCACAGGGATCTCACCTAAGGCTCCATCCCTCTGTGCCACACCCAGGTTTCTCAGTCTAGTATAGAGATCCACAGATCTGCTTTTGTGGAAACTGTTCCTCCCCAACTCCAGCCCAGTATTTCACTCTGGGGCCTGCACATTCTCACACAGGGCCCAGTCCCTATGTTCTAGTGGTTGAAGAAGGAGTGGAAATATCACTCACAATGGCCAAGCCCAGGAAGTCATTGTGATCTCTCAACTTCAAACCAGAGAGTGTAAGTTGAGTCCCTCTCTAGAAATAGAAGCCTTACCGTGGCCATTTCCCACCATGGGTAGAAAGTCTAGTCTGCAGTGAGGAAATATGCCAACATGTACAGAAAAAAAGGGATAAAATGGGCATGTGGGCAGGTCTTTCTGGAGGCCAGCCTCAAGATAGGTCCTGCTAGGCATGGCCTCCGTGGACCTCTTCTCTGATTCACTGCATGCCTGGACTCCTCACAGTTCCCACTGTGAAGCAAGGGAAAGAAAAGAAGGCCTCTCACTACTTGGGGGCCTCTGAGTCCTCACCCTTGGGTGGGGCTGTCACTGTGGAGGTTGCTTTGAGGCTCCGCTTCCGCTTCTGTACGTTCTGCTCCGGGTGGAACAAGATGACGTAGGTTTTGGGTACATAGAGCATGCCGAGGGACACCGATGCACTCAGGCTCAGGGACACAGTCAGTGTGGTGGTTTGAATGTAGATCTGAGCCATGGAAAAAGGGACCAGGTGGGACGCAGCCCTGTTTTCTCTTACCCCCACCTCCACAAAGCTGTGGAATGAGCACTTAGAAAAGGACAACTGCATAAGCAAAGGCCCCGTGGCATGAAGAAGGGATAGTCACAGTGTGGCTCCAGTGTAGGCAGGATGGAGGGTGAGTGACATGGCACTAAGTGGACCAGTGTCTGAGGGAAGACAGTTTTATTCACAGAGAGTGACACCTGGGGAAATGGTCCATATGCCTAAAAAGGTCTAGAACAGTGGTTCTCAACCTTTCTAATACCGCGACCCTTTAACACAGTTCCTCATGTTGTGGTGACCCCCAACCATAAAATTATTTTCGTTGCTACTTCATAACTGTAATTTTGCTACTGTTAATGAATCGTAATGTAAATATCTGTGTTTTCCGATGGTCTTAGGCGACCCTGCTAGCGGTTCTCAACCTGTGGGTCGCAATCCACAGGTTGAGAACCGCTGCTGTAGAGCCTTGGGACAACTGAGCCCTTCCTTTGGTGGCAGAAGGCAGGAAACACATGAGGTAGTGAAACCAATAGGAGACCCCAAATTACCTTTTCAGCTGACTGGGCAGTGCCAAAGAAGATAGGCACAAAAGCCAGCCAGATGATGCAGGTGGTGTACATGGTGAAGCCAATGGGCTTGGCCTCATTGAAGGTCTCAGGCACACCACGGGCCTTGATGGCATACACTGTGCATGTGACCATGAGTAGGAGGCTGTAGCCCAGGCAGCCGATGAGAGACAGATCTGACATGTCGCACTTGAGCACCCCTCTGGCTTGCTCTGGGTCCACCGTCCGCTGCTCCTCATAGTCGATCACGCTGTGTGGGGGCTGGGCCCCTAGCCATGCCATCACTCCCACCACCTATAGGAGACAACATCATATCCGAACACACTAAGACTGGCCACTGACTGAGGTCTCTGGCAGGTTAGGGTCCTCTGGAGGGTCCTACCTACTGGGAAGGGATGCTTGGGTCTGAGAGAACCACTATGAAGAGAAGAAGGCCTTCCAGGAGGAGAATTCTCAGGCCTGTGACATGGCCCAGTAGAGAGAAGGGGCTTGCAGTGGAGGTATGTGCTAACAATGTCAGGGCTGGTTGGGTAAGGGGCCCCCGGACATTCTCTTCCTGTATTCCAACCATTACCAATGTCATTTTCTGAGCCCTGCAAGATGCAGTAACTGCAGACAGGATCTGTGGAATTTTGATCCTAAGTGTCTTATCTATCTATAGAATGGGAATCATTATAATCTGTTTTAAGAACACGATGCCAGCTTGGAGGGGGAATGGTGTATGGTTAAGGGTCAGGCCCAGCAGAGATGTTCTCTCCTCACAACCATCCAGTAGGCAGTATCCCCTTCACTCTGTAAATGTGAAACACTAGCTTGTTCCTGTAGAGCAGCATGGCAAACCTAGTTCCTGAGGACCCCCTTCCTTCTCCAGATCCAGAGAACTGTTGAATAGGATGTAGTGAAATAACGTGTGAATCACAATGCAGCCTAAATTGAAGAAGCCCTTAATGGAGAATTGTAAGGATGTCAGGAGTTGATGCTTGGCAGCTGGGAGGTTATCAAAGTAAGACACAGGTCCTAACCATGAGGAGATGGAGCCTCAATTTCCTCAATGACAGGAGACATGACTTTGAGTTAAGGGCAGCTGGGGTGCAGGAAATAAAACACCTGCACAGAGTCAGGACCCTGAAAGGGCTGCCCATACATTCATTCCCTGCACAAGTGCATCTGATTTAGGGGGAGGTTATGGGGACGTGAGGTAGGTCTGTGCACCTGGAGCAGGACTGTGTGATCCTGGAGGAGGGGATATTTTATAATAATTTGTACAACCAGAAGGAACATCTTTTTGTGATTCTCCCAAAGGCAGCAGCTTCATGAACAAGCGACTAATAAAAAGTCATGGCACCCACTGTTCAAAAGGCGGCACGGAGGCTTTTCTTAGAGCAAAACTCCAGGTGGGGGACAAACGTTTCACATGAGTACCTAACACTCAAGGCCTGTGATATGCAGGAGTAGCAAGCAAAATGTAGCTCACCGACTTTGCATCCCCTATAGTTGATAAAGAATTAGGATCCAGCACGTGTAACTAACTCCTACAAAGTAACAGAAAACGATCAAAGCAAAGGAATAGGCATGCTGTGGAAGAGGACACTGCAAAGGCCATTGTACTAGCAACGAAGTGAAGCAAATTGAAACAACAGTGAGATACCATTGGACATCCATCATTTTGGTATACAACCTAGTAAAGTTGAAAGTGTGCCTCTTTGAAAGGGTCCAGGGTTTCTGGAAATGAGGGCATAATGTAGGGAGCCCCTGGGTGAGCTGGGGGCACTGAATGTATTCTAAGCATCTCTGTCTGGGGTGAGGTGTGTCATGGGGTTTCCAGGCAGAGAGGCAGTGAGATGCCTTTTCAGGATGAGCTGGGCACTGAGATTTTGGCCCTCCCTGGTAGAGGAGGCTCATGCCCTGCATGTGCAGGAAGCATCTTCCAGCTGTGAACTGCATGGACCGAGGCCTATGGGTAGGAATGAACATGGCACATGCATGGCTGGGTAAGGAGAAGGGCTCGCTTGGAATGAAGAGCATGCTGTCCACTTGGCCCTGAGAACTGGGCTGGCTCGACAGTGTCACACAAGGTCATACACACCTTCCTCTTAGTACCCTTCCTCTTAGTACTCTTTGCACAGAAACCACCCAGCGCTTTCCCAACCACAGGATCATTTCCAAAGCTGTGGAAAGACCCAAAGGAACTCTGCTTTTGCTGCCCAGACATCATGAAATCTGGCCATTTATGGAACAGGTGCTCCACTCCATAGCTAGTTACATTACTGGGGCCCGAGCCTCTCACCAGGGTCTGGGCAGCAGTAACTCCCTTGATGGAAACAGATTCGTTGCTTGAGGAAAATGTATCAGATTTTTCTTTGCTTTATGTTTATATGGGAACCCATTTTCTTCCAGGGCGAAGTAGAGGAATGGCTGCTCTTAACCGAGTTCTCCTCATAGGAGAACGGCAGGGCCCTCTCTCCCAAGGCTACATGTTTTTCCAAAACAGAAGAGTGAGTCTCTGAGTAGAGGTCAGCGCCGCCCCCTCTGGAACCCGGGGACCCACCTGCACGGAGGTGAGGCCGAAGGTGATGACCAGCTGCGAGGTGGGGCTGATGAAGGGCGGGGGCGTGACGGAGCGCTTCCCCTGTTCGAAGATACGGTAGATGCGGTTGGTCTTGGTGAACAGGGCCGAGTAGCTGAGGGTGGTGCCCAGGCCGAGGAAGAGCCTCCGAGCTGCGCAGACGGCCGCCCCCGGCTCTGCCACCATGAGGAAGGTGATGGCATAGACGAGGAAGATGCCGGTGAGCAGCACGTAGCTGAGCTCGCGGCCGGAGGCGCGGACGATGGGCGTGTTGTTGTGCCTCACGAAGGTGGCCACCACCGCGGTGGTGGCCGTGATGCCCAGCACCGCCAGGAGGAGCGGCGGGGCGGCCCAGGGCGAGGCCCAGGTGAGGCGCACCACCGGCGTGGGGCGGCAGCCGGTGTGGTTGCGCAGGGGCCGCATGTGCCCTGGGCAGGCCTCGCAGGTGAACTCATCCGCCTGGAAATGGTACCCGTCACAGGCCTCGCAGTGCCAACAGCAGGGCACGCCCTTCACCATCTTCTTCCGCTCCCCAGGCCGACAGGGGAGGCTGCACTGGGATGCCGGCACTTCCCAGGGGTCTCCTGACCACTGCAGGGCGCCCACCTGCCACGTGGGACACAGGGCCGTTGCCCTCCGCTGCCAGGACTGGCGGGCCCGCCTCCCACACCCCGAGCTCGCATGCCACTCACGTCCAGCCTGAGCGTCTCCGCCCACTGGCCCACGCTCTGGTAGCCGCCACTGCCCGCACTGCCGTTGGACGCCTGGTACTGGAAGATGTCGTATCTCCCGGGCGCATCCCCATTCTCATTGAACATCACTGGGGTTCCTGCGCTGCCTGGAGGGAGAGCCTGGCATCCTCAGTGGTTCTCCAGCCCATCCCAGCCAGCCTCCTTGAGAGGCCCAAGGCCCGGCCAGGATAAAGGAAGAGCTCAACAAGCACACGCAAAGAAGCTCAACAGCAGGGGAATGCCAATCAAAACCACAGTGAGATACCACCTCCTGCCCAAACATCAGAAAATTCCAAGGAGCAGCCAGGACACAGAGAAGCTGGAACCTTATGTGTTGCTGGTAGGAACCTTGTGCAGTCAGGTGGAAAACAGTATGGTGGATCTCAAACAGTATGGTAGAATTACCACATGACCCAGCAATTCCACTTCTAGGTATAAACACAAAGGAGCTAAACACAGGAACTCGAAGAGATACTTGAACACACATGTTCACAGCAGCATTATTCACAACAGCCCAAAGGTGGAAGCGACCACGTGTCATTGGGGGTTGAATGGATAAACAAAAAGTGTTTATCCATACAATGGAATATTAGTCAGCCTTAAAAAAGGAAGGACATTCAGACACATGTACAACATGAATGAACCTTGAGGACATTGTGCTAAGTGAAATAAGCCAGTCACAAAAAGACAAATCCTGCATGATTCCACCCATCGGAGGTATTTAGAACAAATTAATAGAGAAGAAAGTAGAATGGTGGTTACCATAGGAGGGGGGGAAGTTGCTTAATGGGATGACAGTTTCAGTTTTGCAAAATGAAAAGAATTTTGGAGATTGGTTGCATAACAATGTACATGACTACACTGTACACTTAAAAGTAGTTAAGATGGTAAATATACTATATTAAGCTATATGTATGTTACCACAATTATAAAAGAAAATAGAAATCTTAACTGTTCAGGTGAAAGGATGAGTTCAGACTTGAATAAAGGTCTGAGTGTTGACATGAAATTTGTACTAATTTGGTGAGCTTTATTTCTTTTAGAAGCTTGTTCTGTCAGCTTGTAAAGTTGGTCTGGAGTGAAATTCAGCTGTGCTATTTAGCAGAGAGCATGGCAAAGAGAAGGCGCTCAATATTTGTGGACGAATAGTTTTAATTTTCTGAAGGACAGTTATTGTACAAGAATTGTATCTCTCCCCACAAACCATAAGCACAGCCAAGTCCATTGGGCCTTTTCAGAGCCCTGACCATGTGCCAGGCCCTCTGCTGGTACAAGGGGACACATCAGACTGGTGCCCGGTGCTCAGGCAGAGCAGGAGCTAATTGGGGCAGCGTTTGGAAGCCCGAGACTCACAGTGAGCAGCATGTCCGTGTCATAGGCAGTGCCTCTTCACTGTATGCACTGTGCCCTGAGAGACCAGATGCCTTCAAGCTCTGTGCAGTGGAGGGGAGAGTTGTGTGTGACCTGCTGAGGGTTTCAGGCAGAAGGAGTCACAGAGAAATTCCCCAACACCTGCATTTTTCAAGTGGGGAGAGGGGGTGCTGAAGCCTGAGAAAGGAGGAGTGTCAAAAAGTGGTCCTCAGAACTTGGCTCAAGTCCCCAGCTCCCAGGTGCAGGTGCTCTCAGTACCATGCTGCCTCTCCCATCCCTTTGCTCCCCACTCAGCTGGGTCCCAGAGAGAAATCCATCTCAGGGGACTTCCCCTCTCACATAGGAGTTCTGGCATCCACTCACCATTGAAGCGGACTGCCCGGATATACTGCAGCAGTGTCCGCCCATCGGTGGGCTCCATTGCTGGGCACAGGCCTGTATGCCCAGGACAGAGCGCCTGGTGCATGCTGTGTAGGGCATGGGCAATGGCGTACACTGCGTCGATCACAAACTGCACCTTCCCCTCCTGTTCGTAGGTAGAGTCCCGGCCGATGCGTTCCTCACCTGTCCTAGGGATGCCGAGAGGAAATGTACCTGGCCCCCAGATACCTAAACTGGCCTCCCACCTTTTCCATCACCTTTCTCGCCACCCTTTGCAGCTCTCACCTGTGCATTTGCGGGTGGATTTGTCTGACTGGGTACCTGAGCTGGTCAGTTTGCAGTTAAAATTCTCTTCCCAGAACTCTGCAAACCAGATGTTCCGGCGGTTGTTCTCCAGGGAGCGTGTCATGAAGTACTGGTCAAATCCTGAGAGGGAGGGGGAGGAGGGTGGTAACCATAGCCAGCCACAGTCCTCCTGTGTCCCTTCACCAATTGCTCACTTTGCAGCTAGGAATGGCCATTGAACCAACTTCTGGCCCGTGAATTCAAAGACATCTGGGGACTCCAGGGTAAAATTTGCATCCTGATGTAAACCTGAGCCTCACTACATGAAATACTTCTATGCTGCACATTCTTTCCTGGTTAGGATGCTGCTGTGAACATGTAGTGGGTGGAGCTTCAGCAGCCACTTTGTAAATATGATGCCACAGCATGAAGACTCAGCAACCACAGAGGGTGGTGAAACAGAAGGGAGGACAGAGCTCAGGGCTTTGAGAACATCATTGACTCACTGCCCCAAACCTGAAGTCTTGTGATGAAATGCTCTCATTGCTGAGACTATTCTCAGTCTAGTTTGCCACTTGCAAGTGAATGCATTCTAAAAGGGGCCTGAGGGAAGGATGTGAGGGTGGGTGTATACCCCCAAAAGGAATTAGTGTGGGTGGCAGGGCTCAGTGTTATGAGGGTCCACACTTTACAAATAGCCCTGAAGTCCCTCATCAAGTTATCTGCAGTTCATTCAGCCTTTGGGAAAATGAGCAATACTGTTGTAAAGTGGACATCACTGATAGATTCTTCCAGATATTCACAGATGGGATAGTGGGAAGGGAAAAGGGAAGGGCGGCCTCATTACTTTGAGCAACAAGACAGTAAGTCCCATCTCCTTGGTTTCTCTCCCTCCCACCCTCACCCTAAAATCATAATGCCTTCGACAGAATGAGGAATACAGGTGTTGAATTAAAAAATAAAACAAAACAAAAAACACAAACTAAAAAACAATTTTTTTACCCTGTATGGTGGGTGTGCTTTTCCTCATTTGCCAGCTCATTCAAACACTGCTCGGAGGGATGTACTGACAGAATCTCAGAATCATAGAACTTGGGAATCTTAGAAGGGACCTGGATCACAGTATAATTTTACCAATGGGGTAAATAAGTGCCCCAAGAGGGATGGTGGGAAAGGAGGGGTGGGGGTAGGGGACCAAGTGGAGGAGGTCATCCCTACACTCACCATCAATGGAAGCTCTTTTGGGCAGGATGGTGATAGCCCCCACTGCCACGTCCTCCAGGTTCAGGACGGGTGAGATCTTGGCTCCCCAGCTGTCTGAGCCAACCCACAGGAAGTGGCCAGTCAGGTTGGCCTGGCGTGCTGCCTCAAGGACCCTCCTGGTACAAACAGGGTTGTGGGTGAATAAAATCCTGAGATCTTCCTTCAACTTACCTCTAGTCAATTCTCATTCTTCTCTCTCCATCTATCTCATTCCACATCACTCATCAGACCCTCATTGATCAGGAAAAATGGAGTATAGGGTGTTTAGAACACTTGCCCTGGACTTCTGAGGTGGTCAGGGGTCCAGCCAGGCCCTGGTTTGGGCTTGCCCTCTTGCTCCATGCACTATGACCCACTTCACACTGCCTGGAAGCAGGGCCTCCCTTCTCTTACAGAGCCTCCTGCTGGCTCTGCCCCAGGTCTCCTTCCCTTTTGCTCATTTTCTGCACTTAGATCTGCCCACAGGTCTCCCCACTATGAATTATAAAAATAGGCATGTATTCTTGTGTGTTTTCTTGGGTGGTCTTAGAGCATCTCTACTTAGAGCAGACCAGGCAGAGAATGCCGCAGGAAAAGTATGTGTGTGTGTGGGTGGGAAGGGAGAGGGGCGCAAGAAAGAAGGAAAGGGAGGAAGGGAGGATGTGCATGTGGGGATGAGTGAGAAGACAAGGCAGGGCCTTCAAGGAGAGCATCCAAAGAACAGTGACTGAGGTTCCACCCATCTCACCTGATGTCATCCTCGTTGGCAAAGATGATGATGCCCCGAGCGTTGGGCGTCTCCATGAGTCGTCTGATAACCTTGTTGAATTCTCCTGGCTTTGGTTCTCTAGGAATCTTGATGGACTGGGCAATACAGACTCCCCCTGAGTATCCAGGATGCCAAAGTCAGCTTTCATCCATCCCACCACCCACTGGGACTGCCAGAGTGCATGACTGTGTAGTGTGATCACTCAGGAGTCTGGGCCAGGGGTCTGCAGGGGTGAAGCCTAGCCTGGGCCCCACCTGCCAGGCCATGAGGCAGGACTGAGTCCTCCAAAGGAAAGGGGCACTGATAGAAGACACATCCAGGCTCCCCACCATGGCTCCAGTGCCCCTATTTCACAGCCCCTGGTTCTCCCCTCTGTAGGTTCCTTGTTGCTTCTGACCCTCCTGTCCCAACTCACCTGCCTCTCGGGAGATCTGCACAAAGGCCTCAACCCCGCTCTCGCCATAGTTGCCCTCAGAGGCCAGAGTGGATACATAGTTCCATCCAAATGCCCGCACGATGTCCACCATGGCCTGGGCCTGGTAGGAATCAGGGGGCACCACACGGGAGAAGAAGTCATAGCGTGTGGAGTCGCTGAGCTCAGGGGCCGTGGAGGCGTAGCTGATCTGGGGAATCTGGAGGGGGAAAGCACACCCAGGCTGTGGAGAGAGGTTCAGTGACCCCAGGAAGGGAGGGCAATGGGGACTCAGGATGCAGGCAGGGGCACAGAAGGTTTGGGGTAGGGAGCTAAGAACCACTGGGAGTGGCAGAAGGTGTGGGGAAAGACCTGCATCTTGTGAATAGGTCAGATGAAATAGGGGAGGTGTGAGGGTCTAGGGGAGTGGGCAGGGCCACCACATCCAGTTGTGCAGGGTGTGTCTGAGCAAAGGAGCAGTGGGCACTCAAGCCCAGTCTGCAGCCAAACTTGCCTCTAGGCACAGGCTGTGTCTGCCCTGGAGAAGGGCATCCTTATCAGTCCCAGAGCAGACAAGTTTTCCTACTTCACACAAAGGGGTGGTCTGTGTGGGTGGGGGCAGCCCCAGGAGAGGTCAGAGCAGACAAGAGAGCTGGTGAGGGACATTTGATTCAGGGCTAGTGTCTAAAATCTGGGGTTTTAGTGCCACCTCAGTCCTGGGCTGAGCTGGCAGCATTGGGCCCTGGGCTCACAGGGTCCTGCTCATTCAGCTACATTTCTCACTCGGGCCCTGAAGGCCCTTGAGTTTGAGATGCTGCACCTGACCTAGAAGGAGAAAGACAGAAACCAGAGCTGCAGGCAGGGAAGGAGACAGAGCCCACAAATGTGAACAGACATGAACTGAGACACACACACACACACACACACACACACACACACACACACACACTCGGCAGCCACACAACCTCTCGTGGTGCCAAGTAGAAGGTGCATCTGTATGCTCTGCACCAACATTGCCATCCAGCAGAAACTGGGGTGGGAGGGATTAAGTGGGTGCAGATGATGGAAGGGGCCCCGAGAAAACCTCCTAGTGCCATGGAGAATCAGAGAAACTCAAGAAACAGAGGTCCCCTGCCTAGCCAGATGGGAGTAAAGCCTTCCTCTCTTCTCAGAAAGATAAAAGGTCAGAGATAACCCCCTCATGGAACCCCAGTAAAACTGTCCCAGAAGCCCCACCCCAAGTGAATGTACGGAAAATCACCAACTCTAATGCAAAGGCCCCCTAATCCCTGATTCCTATGGCTCCCCCAGTCACTGCCCCTCAGATTGTAAGAAAGGTGCTGCCTCCCACAGAAGGCAGTTAGCAAGAGATGAGGGCAGGGCAGGGCCTGCCCAAGCCTCTCCTACAGGCCAGGGCACTGCAGATGAAAGGAGACTCCTCTGGCGCCACTTTCAGAGGCCCCTTAAAAGACCTTTAGAGACAGGCATTTTGAAATTGAATTTAAATGATGATCAGAAAAGAGGATTGAGGTAAGGTCCTTACAGACCTACCCACCCCCAGAGCAGCCAGAAACTTGTGCGGTTTGCCCCACCGTTAGGAGGGCCCTAATTCCGGGGAAAACTTGCTCCTTGTCACCCAGAGCTCTCCACCGGGGTCCAGGGTCAGGACCTCCTTGCACGGTTGTGCAGCATGTGCCCCAAACTAGGACACAAGCGGCAAAGTGGGTTCTAAAGTCCAGGGCGCCCTGCGGTCATCTAAGGTCATCTAAGGGCGTTGGTTGGTTTCCTTATTCCTACAGCAGGCTTTGTGCGGGCGGCAGCCGCTGGAGGGCGCCAGAGCAGACAAGGGAGGCTGAAGTGGTGAGGACCTGGCCCAGGCGGTGTCTGGCTGGACCCATAGGCTTCCTTTGAAGCAGTTGTTTGTCTTTGTGAGTTGGAGTGACTTCTGCAAGGAGACTACACCTTAGCCACCCCAAGGGAGAGGACACCGAACGCGGCCAGCGGCCCTCACCGCAAACAGACGCAGCACGTTGGCGACCATGATGGAGACTGAGCTGGCCGAGGCTCCCACAACAGCCACCACGCGCTCGGGGGGCGCGGCGCGCAGCGGGGGTACGCCGCCAGGGCAGCGCACGGCTGCCTCCTCGCCATCGCCGCGGCGGCGGATCAGCGCCTGCAGGAAGCTCAGTGCCTGCTCCAGAGCGTACGTGTCCCGGGAGCAAGTGTCCAGCAGCCGCGCCCCCAGACGCACGCCTGGCAGCAGCTCGGGGTCTGCATTGATGCGGTCCAGCGCGTACAGCATGGCCTCCAGCCGATGAATACCCTGCTCCTTCTTCAGCGGTCCACACGCCCTGCCCGCCGCACCCCGCGCGTGCACAGGGAACAGGCCGCCCAGCGTGAGGCCGCCCGCCAGGCGCACCGAGCCTGCCGCAGCAGCCGAGCCCGCCTGCGCCAGCATCAGCACCAGGATCGGCGGCAGCAGGGCCAGCAGCGGTGGTTCCAAGATGCTCCGGGTCCCGGCCATTGGCTCCCCGGCTGCGGGAGGAGCCCGGACAGACGGGGAGAACAGAATTGAAGAATGCTCCGAGTGCCTGCCTGGCCGGGGAGAACTGGGGAAACGGGTGCCCCGGGAGTTAGGGAGAGGGAGGCGCGCAATAAATGTTGGCCGAGCCTATCAGAGAAGAGGTGGGATATCAACTCGGCACTGTCCCCCGCCCCCGCTGCTCTCAACACCCTCTGAACCTTATCACACGGGCCGCCTGCTGGACCATTATCTGCCGCGTGCAAACCCTTCCCTTACCCGATAGTCCTGAGCCACTCATACTCACCTGTGCCAACATCTGCCGGTTCAGGATGCAGTTGTGACAGATGTGGGGGGGGGGGGGGAGAGAGAGAGAGAGAGAGAGAGAGAGAGAGAGAGAGAGAGAGAGAGAGAGAGAGGATTTAAGGATTGTGGGGAAGGGATGAGAGGCTGCTCTGAGGGCGGAGACCGGTCCTGAGCAGGGGAAGAACTGGATCTCTCCACATCTTTCCCTCCCTCTCCTACTCCTTGGGCCTGTTTCTTTCCTGTCTTTGGATGTGTGTTGTCTACCTGACTCTCTCTGTCTTTCTCTTGGGCTGTCTCTGACACACACACTCTGTCCTCTGTCTCTTGGTCTCTTTGCGTCTCTATTTCTGTCTTCACCTTGCTGTCTCTCCCCTTCTCTTTTCCCTTTCTGTCTCTGTGTCAATTTTTCTTTCTCTTTTTCTTTCTCTCTCTCTGTCTCTTATCCTTTTTCTATCTCTTTCTCCTTTTCTTTCCTGGCCACCAGTCTTTTGACTCCAGCTGCCTAAGGTACTCACCAACTTTCTCCTTGCAAAACCTTGCAGTAAGTCCAGGATAGAAGAAAGGAGCACAGGCTGTGAGCTGAGTGGGCCTGCACAGAGAGAGGGAGAACAGGGCTGGGCAGGAAGGAACCATGAGCAAGCCAACCTTTAATATTTTTAAATTATGTTTTTATTGATTTCACAGAGAGGAAGGGAGAGAGAGAGAGAGAGATAGAAACATCAATGATGAGAGAGAATCATTGAGTGGCTGCTACCTGCACACCCCCTACCAGGGGTGGAGCCCACAACCCAGACATGTGCTCTGACCTGGAATCTGGTTCATGGGTTGATGCTCAACCACTGAGCCACACCAGCTGGGTCCAAGCCAACTTTTAATATTAGCAGGGACTCTGCTTAACATACCCTCAACAATCTTGCAAAGAAGAGACTTTTACCATTAGCCCCATTTTGCAGATGAGAAAATAGAGACCTGAAAAAATTAACTGACCTGTGCAAAGTCACACGGTTGGGGTGAGTCAGCAGCAGGATTTGCACCCAGATCAGTGTGAAGCCACCAGCCTGCAAGCCTCTGATGGAAGAAGGGGACAGGCCAGCTTGCTCTGCCGCTCACACTCCACCTTTTGCAGCTGATAAGGGAGCTGTAGGGAGTTGTTCTGTCACTTATAAAGTCTTCCTGGCTCTGGGAGCAGTGACTCACACCATGTGAACTTGAGTTTCCCCATCTCATCATTGAGGGCCAAAGGTGAGGGGGCTTGGTCAAAAGATACTTGTACCATCATCCCTGTCTGAGGTCCCAGATTTGGCTCTCTGAGGCCAAGAGGACAAAGCATCCTGGAGACAGGTGGTGAGCTCTCAGCCCCAGAGATTAGCAGGCTGGTCCTGCGGGGCCTGAGCTGGCTCAGGCTCCATTAGACAGTGTGGATTAGGGCGGCCACAGGGATTTGGTCAAAGCGGCAGTGGGAGCAAGCAAAAGCCATGTCACGTTTCTCTCTTCCCCCAACACATATAGTATCTGTTTCCAGAGATGTCCTGGCACCTCTCCCTGGAGGCCCAGATCAAGTGTGGCTTTACATATTTTAAAAGTTGGGAAAGATGGGGCAGTTAACTGTACAAGCCTGGTGTTTGAGGTGTATGGGTCGGCAGCTGGGCTCGCACAGTCCTTTATAGCTCTTCCCTGATCAGGACTTTTCAGACAGGGCCACAAAGCACATTCCCAACTCACAGGATCAGAGCATCCCTGTGGCTCCTGAGTGAAGATGGAGCAAGCAGGGGCAGAATCCTTCACAATGGTGCAAGAAGAGGTTGAGAGGGTCTGACTAGTGTGCTGGAGATAAAAGGAAGAGAAGTAGGTGGGCTCCCAGCATGGGAAGAAGTAGCTATGAGGTGAGGGAGAAGAAGGCACCATAGTTCAGCATCTGGGAGAAGGGGCAGCATCCCTGAGAATGTGGGGACCAGGACCTGGACAGGGCAGAACCATGGAGAGCAGAAACCAAGTTTTATTTTGGACACAAGAAAGCCTAGAACCTTATTTGAGATTTGAAGGGCTATGTTAAGCCTATGGTTGGAGTTATGAGCCTGGAACTGAGGGAAGAGGCCAGGGTGGGAGAGAAAGCGGAAATAGCAGCAGTGAGTGTGTGGGATTTAAAGTCTTGAGATTAATAAGCTCACCTGTACAGAGGGTGTGGACAGAGGGTGAGGATGGAGCCCCAGGCATCCCAATGTCTCAAGCAGGAGTTTGAAAAAAGAGAGGCAGCTGGAAGGGGTGGCCAAGGAGGTGGAGGGACAATGGAGAGTGGGTGGCACAGTGGCCAAAATACAGGATTGAGGAAGGGAGGAAATTTATCACAATTAATTCAGCCCCACGCAGTAGCAAATGATCATTGTTCACCTCACGCAGATGAGGCAACTGAGGCAGAGAGTTGTGACCACTCCTCCAAGGTCACACAGCACCAGGGGCATGGGACTGCTCAGACAACCTGAGGTGAAAAATCCCTCAATAACCTTTACTGCTGAGTCCATGATTTCAGCTCTAGCTATTTCAATGGCCAAGATTCAATTAAATTAAAAGCCCAGAGCTGGTGCCTGCTGTATGCTCTCCACATTTCTAATCCCAGAGCAGGATGTTAAATATACATTTTTAGACTAGCCCCCAACTTAACAGCCACATGATTTTTATTACACAATTTGTTGGGGAGCACAAAAGACGTGGTTGGAAAGTTGTAAGGAGGATATTCTAAGAAAAGGGAAGTGTGTGGAAGGCCGCCTGCTCTGTTTATCAGAATTCCGACTTAGGGGAGACTTAGGGGAGTGTCAAAGGCATGCCCCTAATTATTCCTTGACCTTTCCAAACAAATCTGTGCATGTGCAGATCCCCAGGTGTTTACTGAAATCCTTATGCTTAACCCCTGGATGCCCTTGCCTAGAGGACAATGTAAACACATGTGTCCTCCCAAGATTACTCACCCTGCTGATTGGATCTAAAGATAAAAATTCCAATAAAAGGCTAACGAGGCAGGCAATTGAGGCTGCCTGGGTTCTTCAGCCAGGCCCTCCCTTAGCCTTCTCTTTCACAGTGAAACTGTATCAGAGTAATCTGTTGATCTGTTGTTCAGGGGCTGCTGGTTAGCCCTGGCACCAATTAACTGAAAACCACATGTTCTTGGGTTTTTTTAATGGTGAGCTTCCAAATTCCTGGGCCCTGGATTGGGTTGTTATATACATTCCACCTCCTCTTGTTTAGAGTCTGGGACAGTTTTGTGAGAGAAATGGTGCATGTGGTATGGTTTCTGGCACAGTGTGCCTTAAGAAGCCTGCCACCCTGTTGCTGCCCTGCCACACCTGAGTCTCACTGGCACTTTTGCCTAACCACCCGCTACACACACACACACACACACACACACACACACACACACTCCAGGAACAGACCCTCTGCTGATACCAAGGGCACCAGGCTGGTCTCCACAGCAACAGGATGCACTGAAGGGAGCAGATTGTCATGAAGCCCCAACATCACCTCCCTCCATGCTTCCTATTTGCCTCTGACCCTAAGGAAGAGCTTCTCTCCTCCATGGGCCAGTGTGTATCACCAAGGAGCTACTAGAAGCTCGCAACTTGCTTATTTTGAACATGTAGTTTTTGAGCTCCTAAGGATACCAACTCTGAATTCCTTTGGAAGCAGGTGTCTCTCAGTACATGTATGAGTCAGCTCTGCTGCCATAATCAAGTGCCACAGACTTGGAGGCTTAAACACAGACATTTATTGTTTCACAGTTCTGGAGCCTAGAAGTCGGGAATCAACATGTTGGCAGAGTTAGAACTCCTGTGAAAAAAGAATTTAGTTCAATACAGAAAGCCCAGAGACATGTGAAATCAAGCTCAAAGCCACTAATCATCTGAGAGATGCAAATCAAAACAACAATGAGATACCATCTCACACCTGTCAGAATGGCTATCAACAAATCAACAAACAAGAAGTGCTTGGGAGGATGTGGAGAAGAAGGAACCCTCATGCACTGCTGGTGGGAATGCAGACTGGTGCAGCCACTGTGGAGAACAGTATGGAGTTTCCTCAAAAAGTTAAAAATGGGAAAAACCAAGATGGCGGCATAGGTAAGCACTTAAACTGCTGCCCCGCACAACAATTTCAAAACTACAACTAAAAGACAGAAGGGACACCATCTAGAACCACAGGAAAGCTGGCTGAGTGGAAATTCTACAACTAGAAGGAAAGAGGAAAGCTCACGGAGAAGGAGTGGCAAAGAGCTGAGGTATGGAGACACACGCGTGCAGAGAGGAAGGGCAGCAGAGTGCCTCGCTGGATTTCTTTGGCGGAAGGGGGAAGAAAGCTCCTGACTGCACTGAACCGCAGTTCCGGGCGAGCCCCTGGGGACCCACGCTCTTACGGGGAAATCTGGACTGTCAGGCGGAAACTTGGGAACCGCGGAAGGCAGAGGTCTGGAGACTCGCACGCAACGGCAGGGCTGACGGGAAGCCAAGACTGTCTGCTCCGCCCTGAGACTCCACCCCTTCTAAGCTGAGCACAGAGGCTTTTGCAATCTGGCAAGGCTAATCCTATAAGGCTGTCTCCAGCACCGAAAATCTCCCAGTGTAGACACAGCTGATCCTTATAGCCAACTGGCCTGCAGGTCAATTCCTCCCAGTGATACCAACAACAATCAAGACTTAAGTACAACAAGGCTGTACACACAGTCCACAAAGGGGTGCACCAAGAGTGTCCACCTCAGGTTAACTGGGGAGGCCAACCCACTGGGCCATATAGGAAACCTAGCACACAAAGCCACCCTACTAACTCAGGGAAGCAGTGAAAAATGGGGAGATGAAGAAACAGATCACAAATGAAAGAAATGGAGAAAAACGAACGACTGGATATAGAATTCAAAACCACGGTTATAAGGCTTTTCAAGAATATCCTAGAAAAGGCCGATAAATATAATGAGACCCTCGAAGATATGAAAAAGGACCAACTAGAAATTAAACATACACTGACTGAAATAAAAAATATTATACAGAGACCCAACAGCAGACTAGAGGAACGCCAGAATCAAGTCAAAGATTTGAAATACAAAGAAGCAAAAACCACTCAACCGGAAAAGCAAAAAAAAAGAAAAAAGAATCCAAAAAGTTGAAGATAGTGTAAGAAGCCTCTGGGACAACTTCAAGCGTACCAACATCAGAATTAGGGGGTGCCAGAACAAGAGAGAGAGCAAGATACTGAAAACCTATTGGAAGAAATAATGACCGAAAACTTCCCCCACCTGGTGAAAGAAATAGACTTACAAGTCCAGGAAGCGCACAGAACCCCAAACAAAAGGAATCCAAAGAGAACCACACCAAGACACATCATAATTAAAATGCCAAGAGCAAAAGACAAAGAGAGAATATTAAAAGCAGCAAGAGAAAAACAGTTAATTACCTACAAGGGAGCACCCATACGACTGTCAGCTGATTTCTCAACAGAAACTATGCAGGCCGGACGGGAGTGGCAAGAAATATTCAAAGTGATGAATAGCAAGAACCTACAACCAAGACTACTCTACCCAGCAAAGCTATTATTCAGAATGGAAGGTCAGATAAAGAGCTTCACAGATAAGAAAAAGCTAAAGGAGTTCATCACCACCAAACCAATATTATATGAAATGCTGAAAGGTATTCTTTAAGAAGAGGAAGAAGAAAAAAGTAAAGAGAAAAATTATGAACAACAAATACATATCTATCAACAAGTGAACCTAAAAATCAAGTGAATTAAAAATCTGAGGAACAGAATAAACTGGTTAATATAATAGAATCAGGGGCATAGAAAGGGAGTAGACTGATAATTCTCAGGGGGAAAGGGGGATGGGGGGTGCAGGAAGAGACTGGACAAAAATCGTACACCTATGGATGAGGACAGTGTGGGGGGAGGTAAGGGCAAAGGGTGGGGTTGGAACCGGGTGGAGGGGAGCTATGGGGGGGAAAAGGAGAAACAATTGTAATAATCTGAACAATAAAGATTTATTAAATTAAAAAAAAGTTAAAAATGGAACTCCCATTTGACCCAGTAATCCCACTTCTAGGACTATATCCCAAGAAACCAGAAACACCAATCAGAAAGGATATATGCACCCCTATGTTCATAGCAACACAATTTACAATAGCTAAGATTTGGAAACAGCCTAAATGCCCATCAGCAGATGAGTGGATTAAAAAACTGTGGTATATCTACATAATGGAATACTATGCTGTTATAAAAAGAAGGAACTTTTACCATTTGCAACAGCATGGATGGAACTGTAGAGCATTATGTTAAGTGAAATAAGCCAGTCAGAGAAAGATAAATATCACATGATCTCACTCATATGTGGGATATAGTGATCAACATAATTTGATGAACAAGAATAGACACAGAAACAAATGGTAGGAGAGGGGGGTTTAGAGAGCAACCAAAGGACTTGTATGCATGCATATTAGCATAGCCAATGGACACAGGCACTGGGGCAGTGGGGGCTTGCCCAGAGTGGGAATGGCTGAGCGGGGGGAAGGTCAATTGGGGAAAAAGAAGACATATGTAAAACTTTAGACAATAATAATAAAAAAAGAAAGAAGAAGAAAAAAAGAATTTAGTCCAGGCCTCTCTCCTTAACTTGTAGATGATTGTCTTCTCCCTGTGTCTCCATATGGTCTCCCTCTCTGTACATGTCTGTGTCCAAGTCTCCTTATACAGATACTGGATTCCAGTCTACCCTAAAGACATAATATTACCCTGATTATCTCTGTAAAGACCCTATCTCCAAATAGGGTCACATTCTGAGGTTTTACAGGTCAGCACTTCAACACACAAACTAGCCTACAACACCACATCAGGACTTTGCCAGTGAGCTTTTGCCCAAGCTGCTATGTTACCATAGTAACTGATAACATGGGTTATGAGGTGACAGAGGTCAGAGCAGACACTGAGTGTGCACTCAGTCCACTCCAGTCTAGCTTGAGCCAACAGCTTGACCCTGGAAACTCTGGCACCACCAGAACAACCTGAATAGGTAGGGCCTATTCCTCTCAACTGACCACCAAATGCAAAGCATTGTTGCTATTTAAATATGAAGTATAATTGAAAGCAACTATTGCAAAATCCTGACATTCACATTTGGTTAAGTAAGTGACACATAGAAATTGTTGGGGGGAAAAAACGGCAGCAGAATAGACAGATGTGTCCCGAGCCTTGTCCCGGAGCAGATAGAAAGAACAGCTGAGGGTCACACGGGGAGTGTCTGTTGGTGAGTTAAGGAACAGCTATACTCCAGGAGAAGGTGGGGGACTGCTGGATGGGGCTCCCCTGACCAGGCAGCCCCCACTGCTGTTGGGTTCCCTCCTGGAGCCACCGGCTCTGATGCGGAGACCGTGCCATCTTGAAGGGGAAAGTGGAAGTTATCGGAAGCCTGAAAATCTACAACTGTGGCACCCACCGAACAGCTGCGAACCCCAGAGCACCGGTCCCCAATTGGCGCAAACACGCGGATTCAGAGGAGCTCTATACTCCACCACGGAAAGGTCAGATTTTGCCTGGGATAAGGTGAGGTCTCTGGTCCCGGCAGGACAGAGAAATGCACACACTGCGGGAGCAGGAGGACCGGGGGAAGTCTGCACCTTGAAAAATCCATGGCTGTTGGGGCTGGCGTGATCCATGAATGTGGAAGGGGGTCCTCAGAGCTGCTAACAGAGGGGATATCTAAAAAGCCACCCATTTTGATCTGATGCAGAAGGACAGCCTAAAAATTTTAAAAGTGTGCCGGCTGCTTGGACCCTGGTGGGGGGGGGGGTGCGGGGAGGGGGAAGGTAGGACTGCGCAGAATTGCGCACAGCCCCGGAGTTCACACACTTGCGCTTTCTCCTCTTTAAATCCTTGCTTCTGATTGCTGAGCCCAGTGTATGGGATCACCCAGTTGGGGACACCCTAGGAGACTGCAGGGGAAAGTTGTTTTTCTGAAACCTGGGGATCGGAGCGGGGAGTGACCATCGGAGAACCAGCTCTGGGGCAGCCCACTCCCACAAACAGGTATTGAGTGCCACAGGGAAAGCAGGATCTAAGCACAGGCTAGAGCGGACTTATAGACCCAGAAGTCAATCCAGAAACACTGCCACCCAGGGGTTGAATCACAAATTGACTCTTGTGTAATCACAAATAAAGGAATACAAGAGAGTGAGACACACTGCCTGCTTAAAAATCAGGACTGGCTTACAACACTGAGGAGCAGTGGAACACAGGGAACTGCAATACTGTCCTGACTGGGAAAAAGGCGTGCCAAACAGAACAATAGAGGAAGTGAATGACCTTCACTACTGCACATTTTATATTTATTTACTTATTTATTTATTTATTTATTTATTTATTTATTTTTTCATCTTTTACTTAAGAAACTATCTTTTTTCTTTTTCCCTCACTTGATTTTACCTTTTTAATTATTACATTTTTATTTTCAATCAGTATTATTACTACTACTATTTTACCTTTTTTTTTAAAGTGTCATTTTATTTTCTCATTATTTGACTTTGAGATTAGTGTTCTACATTCTATTTTAATTTTTACTTTAGCATCATTGTACTCTATCTCAACTCAACCTTTATGCCATCACTCTCTTCCTAACTTTTCCCCTTTTGTTGTCCTGTTTCTCTTACCTTTCCCCTGCTTTAGATTCCCCCTGTTAAAATTTCACCCTACTTATATATCTAATTTCCAATCCCCTGCTCCGGATTCATACACACCTCTATCTTCTCTGTCTTCACTATCCAAAAAATTGTTTTTCTCTCTGTCCTTTTGTTGTTGTTTGCTTGAATGTTGATTATATCGATTTTTTATGCTTCTTTGTGAGATTGTTTTGCTTATTCTTTTTTTTTTTGTTTTTTTTTGTTTGCTTTATTTTTGTTTGTTTTTTTCTTCTGTTTTCCCTTGCCTCTCTTGATATTAGTTGTTGTTTGTAGTTTGTATTCACCTCCAGGTACTTGTTGCTGGCATTTGCTGGGATTAGTGGCTGTTTTATTGGAGTTTTCTCCCCATATATATAGTTTGTTCCCCTTTTCTTTCTTATTCTCTTTCTTTTCTCTCTTACTTTTTTTTTCTTTTCCCAATTTCATTTTGGCACTCCTTTCTTTTTTTTTCTCTTCTTCCTTCTCTCCTGTCCCCTAATTTGCCTTTCTCTGGTGGTCACCTTTATTTGGGATTATTAATATCATGAATACATTTCTGTTCAGTGCCTTGTGTGTTGTACGTGGTTGTGTTGTATTTTGTGCCTTTAAATCAACACAGGAGAGAGAGAACTACATAACCAGACACCCGAAGAAGAGAGACCATGGGAGACAAAGAAACAGCCCGCATATGAAAGAAAAGCAGGCATCACCAGAAAAGGAAGTAAATGAAATGGAGGCAACCAACCTGTCAGAGAAAGAATTCAGAGAAATGGTCATAAGGTGGCTGAAAAGAATCGAAGACAAATTTGACAATATGAGCAAGAACCAAGAGGAAATGAAGAAGAACCAAGAAGAAATGAAAAATGACATCACTGCTGTAAAGAACTCAATAGAAAGCATCAAGAGTAGACTAGAAGAAGTAGAGGACTGCATCAATGAGCTAGAAGACAAGGTAGGAAAAAATACGCAAGTAGAGCAGCTTGTAGAAAAAAAAATTAAAAAGCAGAAGGCGAGCCTAAGGGAACTTTGGGACAACACGAAACAAAACAACATCTGCATAATAGGGGTTCCAGAAGGAGAGGAAACTGAGCAAGGAATAGAAAACCTGTTTGAAGAAATAATGATAGAAAACTTCCCTGATATAGGGAAGAAAAAACCCACACACATCCAAGAAGCTCACAGAGTCCCAAGCAAAATGAACCCCAAAAGACCGATGCCAAGGCACATTATAATTAAATTGGCAAACACCAACGAAAAAGTAAGAATCTTAAAAGCGGCCAGAGAGAGACAGAAAGTGGCCAAAGGAACCCCCATCAGACTAGCAACTGATTTCTCAACAGAAACTCATCAGGCCAGAAGGGATGGAATGAAATATACAAAGTCATGCAAAGGAAGGGTCTGAATCCAAGAATACTGTACCCAGCAAGGCTATCAATCAAAAATGAAGGTGAAATCAGGAGCTTCACAGACAAAAAAGGACTAAGGGAATTTATTACCACCAAACCAGCAATGCAAGAAATGCTAAGGGTCTGCTGTAAAAAAAGAAAAGAAATAGGAAGTGAAGAAGGAACACAGGAGTAAAGAATAAAAATGGCGACAAATAAGTACCTATCAATAATAACTTTAAATGTAAATTGATTAAATGCCCCAATCAAAAGACATAGGGTAACGTATTGGATAAGAAAACAAGACCCATATATCTGCTGTCAACAAGAAACCCACCTCAGAAAAAAAGACGCACACAGACGGAGGGTGAAGGGATGGAAAAAGGTTTTTCAGGCGAATGGAAATGAAAAAAAAGCTGGGGTAGCAATACTTATATCTGACAAATTAGATCTCAAAGTGAAGGACATAACAAGAGATAAGGAAGGCCACTTCATAATACTAAAGGGAGCAATACAACAAGAAGAAATAACTTTGGTAAACATATACGCAGCCAATACAGGAGCACCCAAATACATAAAAAAAAACTCCTGGAAGATATCAAAGGAGAGATTGACAGCAATACAATCATAGTAGGAGACTGTAATACTCCACTATCACCATTGGACAAATCCTCTAAGCAAAAAATCAGCAAAGAAACATCAATCCTAAATGACTCACTAGACCAGATTGAATTAATTGACATCTTCAGAACATTTCACCCCAAAGCCACAGAATATACATTCTTCTCAAGTGCACATGGGTCATTTTCAAAGATAGATCATATGTTGGGTCATAGGCAAAGTCTCTTCAAATTCAAGAAGATAGAAATCATATCAAGCATCTTCTCAGATCACAGTGGCATAAAACTGGAAATCAACTACAATAAAAACAATAAAAAAAAATCAAACACATGGAGACTAAACAGCATGCTATTAAACAATGACTGGGTTACCAGAGAGATCAAGGAAGAAATAAAAAACATCATGGCAACAAATAACAATGAAAACACAACAATCCAAAATCTATGGACACAGAGAAAGCAGTCTTGAGAGGGAAGTTCATAGCTCTACAAGCCTACTTCAAAAAAAAACAAGAAACAATGGTAATAAATTACCTAACACTACAACTCAAAGTTAGAAAGAGAGCAACAAGAAAATCCCAGTGTAAGCAGAAGGAAGGAAATAATAAAGATCAGAGCAGAAATAAACGACATTGAGACCAAAAAAACCCAAAAAACAAAAAACAAAAAAACCAAAAGATCAACAAAACCAAGAGCTGGTTCTTTGAAAGGATAAACAAGATTGATGAACCTCTAGCCAGGCTCACCAAAAAGCAAAGAGAGAGAACCCAAATAAACAAAATCATAAATTAAAGAGGTGAAATAACAACAGACCCCACCGAAATACAAAGGATTGTTTAAAAATACTATGAACAACTCTATTCCAACAAACTGGACAACCTGGAGGAAATGGACATATTCCTAGAAAAATATAACCTTCCAAAGCTCAATCAGGAAGAATCTAAACATCTCAATAGGCCAATAACTATGGAAGAAATGGAAGCAATCATGAAAAAGCTTCCAGTAAACAAAAGCCTGGGACCAGACAGCTTCACAGGGGAGTTTTACCAAACATTCAAGGAAACACTAAAACCTATCCTCCTCAGACTATTCAAAAAAAAATTCAAGAGGAAGGAACACTTCCAAGCTCCTTCTATGAAGCCAGCATCACCCTAATACCAAAACCAGATAAAGACAACACAATGAAAGAGAATTACAGGCCAATATCCCTCATGAACATAGATGCCAAAATTCTCAACAAAATTCTAGCAAATCGGATCCAGCACTACATCAGAAAGATCATACACCATGACCAAGTAAGATTTATCCCAGGAACGCAAGGATGGTACAATATCCACAAATCAATAAACATGATACATCACATAAACAAATTGAGAGATAAAAATCACATAGTCATATCAATTGATACAGAAAAAGCATTTGACAAAATCCAACACCCTTTCTTGATAAAAACTCTCAACAAGGTGGGAATAGAAGGATCATACCTCAACATAATAAAAGCTATGTATGATAAAACAACAGCTAACATCATACTCAATGGGCAAAACCTAAAACCATTTCCCCTAAGAACAGGAACAAGGCAGGGATGCCCACTCTCACCACTCCTGTTCGACATAGTACTGGAAGTATTAGCCATTGCAATTAGACAAGAAGAAGAAATAAAAGTCATCCAAATTGGAAAAGAAGAAGTAAAGCTGTCCTTATTTGCAGATGACATGATATTGTACATAAAAAACCCGAAAGACTCCATCAAAAAACTAATAGACTTAATAAATGAATTTGGCAATGTAGCAGGATACAAAATTAATGCCAAGAAATCTATGGCATTTCTATACACCAATAGTGAACTTACAGAAAGAGTACTAAAAAAGCAATCCCATTTACCATTGCACCAAAAAAATTAAGATACCTAGGAATAAACTTAACCAAGGAGGTAAAAGACCTATATGTGGAAAAGTACAGGACACTGAAAAAAGAGATAGAGGAAGACGTAAACAGATGGAAGAACATACCATGTTCATGGATTTTGAGAATCAACATCATTAAAATGTCCATAGTACCCAAAGCAATCTATAGATTCAATGCACTCCCCATTAAAATTCCAACGGCATATTTCACAGACCTAGAAAGAACTCTCCAAAAATTCATCTGGAATAAAAAAAGATCCCGGCCGAAACCGGTTTGGCTCAGTGGATGGAGTGTAGGCCTGCGGACTGAAGGGTCCGGGGTTCGGTTCCGGTCAAGGGCACGTGCCTTGGTTGCGGGCACATCCCCAGTTGGGGGTGTGCGGGAGGCAGCTGATCGATGTTTAGCTCTCTGTCCCTCTCCCTTCCTCCCTGTAAAAAAATCAATAAAATATATTAAAAAAAAAAAGACCCCGAATAGCCACAGCAATCCTGAGAAAGAGGAACAAAGTAGGAGGGATCTCAATACCAGATTTCAAGCTGTATTACAAAGCCACTGTTCTCAAAACTGCCTGGTACTGGCTCAAGAACAGACATATAGACCAATGGTATAGAATAGCGAACCCAGAAATCGACCCAAATCACTATGCTCAATTAATATTTGACAAAGGAGGCATGAAAATAAAATGGAGTCAAGACAGTCTCTTCAACAAATGGTGTTGGGAAAATTGGACAGATACATGCAAAAAAATGAAACTAGACCACCAACTTACACCATACACAAAAATAAACTCAAAATGGATCAAGGACTTAAACATACGATGAGAAACCATAAAAATACTAGAGGAATCCACAGGCAGAAAAATCTCTGACATATGCCAAAGCAATTTCTTCATTGATATTGCCCCTAGGGCAATGGAAACTAAAGAGAAAATAAACAAATGGGCCTACATGAAAATAAAAAGCTTTTGCACAGCAAAGGAGACCATCAGTAAAATAACAAGAAAGCCCACTGCATGGGAGAACATATTTGCCAATGATATCAATGATAAGGGTTTAATCTCCAACCTTTATAGGGAACTCATGCAGCTTAACAAAAAGAAGATAAGCAACCCAATCAAAAAATGGGCAACTGATCTAAGTAGACATTTTTCGAAAGAAGACAGAAGGAAGGCCAAGAGACATATGAAAACCTTCTCAAAGTCACTAATCATCCGAGAGATGCAAATCAAAACAATAATGCGGTACCATCTCACACCTGTCAGAATGGCTATTATCAACAAATCAACAAATGACAAGTGCTGGCGAGGATGTGGAGAAAAAGGAACCCTCGTGCACTGCTGGTGGAAATGCAGACTGGTGCAGCCACTGTGGAGAACAGTATGGAGTTTCCTCAAAAAACTAAAAATGGAACTCCCATTTGACCCAGTGATCCCACTTCTAGGAATATATCCCAAGAAAACAGAAACACCAATCAGAAAGGATATATGCACCCCTAGGTTCGTAGCAGCACAATTCACCATAGCTAAGATTTGGAAACAGCCCAAGTGCCCATCAGCAGATGAGTGGATTAAAAAACTGTGGTATATCTACACAATGGAATACTACGCTGCAGTAAAAAAGGAGTTCTTACCATTTGCAACAACATGGATGGAGATGGAGAGCATTATGCTAAGTGAAATAAGCCAGGCAGGGAAAGATAAATATCACGTGATCTCACTCATTTGTGGAATATAATGAACAACATAAACTGATGAACAAAAATAGATCCAGAGACAGAGAAACATCAATCAGAACGTCAAACCTCAGGGAAGGTAGGGGAGGGTGGGGGTAAGGGGGAGAGATCAACCAAAGGACTTATATGCATGCATATAAGCCTAATCAATGGACACAGACAACAGGGGGGTGGGGTCATGAATGGGTGGTGGGGGGTAATGGGGGAATAAGGACACATATGTAATACCTTAATCAATAAAGAAATTTAAAAAAATAAAGCTTGCTTCCTTCTAATCAGAAAAAAAAATCTTTGGAACTTGTATTAAAGTATGTCTCTCTTCTTGCCCTGGCTGAGTGGCTCAGTTGGTTGGAACATTGTCCAAAAAGGTTGCAGGTTCAATTCCAGTTCAGGGCACATACCCAGGTTGCAGGTTTAATCCCCAGTCAGGATGCCTGGGGTGTGTAGACAACCAACTGAAGTTCCTCACTCATATCGATGTGTGTGTGTGTGTGTGTGTGTGTGTGTGTGTGTGTGTGTGTGTGTCTCCCAGTCTCTCTCTCTCTAAAAAAATCAATAAACATATCCTTGTATGAGTATTTTTTTAAAATGTCACTCTTCCTAAATCACACAGGGTACAGTTTGTCTGTTTCTGACATTATATAAGTGGAGAGGGAGTATTTTCAAAAGGAAAACCTTAAAGTAAATTTGATTACATCTCCAATCTGGTGAGAATTTAAAAAAAAAAGGCTTTTGGGATGGATAGACGACCCTGGATGTCCTGGTGGGCCCAGGTAATCATAGGGGTCCTTATAAGAGAGAAGGTGGTGTGAATATGCTAAATTCTGGCTTTGAAGATGCAGAAAGGAGCCACAAGTCAAGGAATGTCGCTCTAAAACCTGGAAGAGACAGGGAAATGTCTTGTCTTCTAGAGTCTCCTAAGGGGGCACTGTCCCCAGTGAAACTGATATCAGAACTTTGTTAGAGAATACATTTGTGTTGTTCTAAACTAAGTTGGTGGCAATTTGCTATATCAGTAGTAAAAGACAAATACAGGCCAGGGAGTAACATATTAGGCTTTGCAGACCTTATAGTGTCAGTTTAACTATTTAACTCTGCTGCTGTGACGTGAAAACGTTCACAGCAGCAGACAACCTCCAGAGCCAGACTCAGGGTTGTACAGGAATGGAAACAAGCCACAGGTGGGTTGTATGAGTGGGATTTTCATCCTTAGTATTAACTTAGGTCAGCAACCCCAACTACTACACCTAAATTGGGGTCTGGAGGGCATGCAGAAATCTCTGCAAAACTAAGGGGGGAGGGGGAAGGAAACTGGCAAGGCAGGGCTGTGGGTAAGAGACAATTTTTTCAATAAATGATGTGGGAAAATTGGTTGTCATACAAAAATGAATGGAACCTGAACTCTACTGATTCCATATGCCAAAACCAATTCCAGATGCATTATTGGCCTAAATGGGAAATTCAGACCAATAAAATGGGTAAACGATTATAAATGAGAGTATTTCATGACCTTAGGGAAAGATGTGTTAAGATGATGCCCGGCCAGCATGGCTCAGTGGTGGAGCGTCCACCTATGAACCAGGAGGTCACAGTTCATTCTGGTTGGGGCACATGCCAGGGGAGGGGGAGGTTTGCAGGGTCGATCCCTAGTAGGGGCCATGCAGAGGCAGTTCTATCTTTCTCTCCCTTCCTCTCTGAAATCAATAAAAAAATTTGAAAAGATGAACACAAAAACACTAACAATAAAAGAAAGAACTGTAATTTGACAACTTTAAAATTAAGAGCTCTATCACAAGATAAGAGGGCGGAAGAAGCACGTTAGGCAGGCCAGGTTCACGAAGGCTCTTGGTGTCCCATGGCCCGCAGGCACCAGATGGCCAAGAAGGTCTGCTTCGGAGAGGGGGTCGTAAAGGAGGAGCCCAGGAGGAGACTGGCGAGTTTGTCAGCTAAACCTGTTCCTGCAAAAATGGGAATGAAGCCAAAAGAAGGCCCAAGAAAAGGATAAATCTGCAGACAAAGAAGTGCAAACAGAAGGGAAAAGGGGAACAAAGGACAAACAGGCCAAAGTGGCCAACCAGGAATCTAAAGAAGATCTACCTGCAGAAAATGGAGAAATTAAAAACAAGGTGAGTCCAGCTTCGGGTGAAGCAGGAGAAAGAGAAGCCAAGTCTGATTAATGTCATATACCATGTCTTATCAGTGGTCCCTGTCTCCCTTTTTGTACAATCCAGAGGAATATTTTTATCAACTATTTTGTACATGCAAAAATGTTAGTAGCTCTAGAAACATTTTTAAGAATGAGGGAATTCCACCTCATCCCATTTTCTAAAGTGTAAATGCTTTTTCTAAAGAGGTGAAATCATGTGCTGGTTGTTTATTTTTTGGCACAACCAGAATATAGTGGGATATTGAATATGGGAGGTGTTGATTGTCCTGGGTATCAGCTTGATATTCATTCCACAGATGGGGGTAGTTTTTATATCCTTTAATAAAAAGCATACTAAATGGCAATTTGGAGTCAGTTGTACATTTAATATGTCTTGAACATTTTAAATTACTTCTATTGCCATGTTATTGGTAGAAGTGTTTCCTAAAGAAAACCACTCCTTGATCTTGACTCTCCCTGTCAAAATTTTGTGCATCTGTGACATCTTTGGTGTGGTAGACCAGTTTTCCTAGTAACTTTATGTGCTGTGAAAGATTGAAAATTTGATTAGGTAGTATATATGACATTAAATTGTGAATTAGTGGGGCTGATGTAACAGCATATCAACATTTGAAGATATCAGTACTTGCTACTCTATGAAGGAAAATTAGTCTCCAAATTTTAAGCTGGGAAGTCACTGGAATAACTGTTTAGAAAAGAATCACAACTACATGATTTTACATTTTTGGTATGTATGTTAGGAATTGAAATCTCTGTGTACTTAGCCTCAAAACAAGCAATAAATCTCAATTATGAAAGGAAAAAAAGATAGCAAGAATAAAGTGTTGATGATTATTGAAGCAAGATGATAGTTTTTTTTTGGGGGGGGGGATTTATTACATTACTAATGGCCCGGTGCACAAAATTCATGCATGGGGGGTGTCTCTCAGCCTGGCCTGCACCTTCTATAATCTGGGACCCCTTAGGGGATGTCTAATTGCTGGGGGATGTCCCTGTAGGATCAGGCCTAAACCGGCAGTTGGACATCCCTCTCACAATTCGGGACCCCTGGCTCCTAACTGCTCACCTGCCTGCCTGCTTGCCCAATTGCCCCTAACCACTCTGCCTGCTGGCCTGCTCGCCAGCTCTCAGTGACTGCCCCCCCCGGGACTGGGGGACTCTGGTGGGGCTGAGAGGACTGGGTGCCGCCATCTTTGTGGAGGAGTGACAGTCAATTTGCATATTCCCTCTTTATTGGATAGCATTTTCTCCAGAAAATAAAATAAGAGGAGATAACAACAAAAAGAGAGTGAAAAGGCAAGCCACAGAGTGGGAGAAGATATGCATAACTCATATAAACAACAAAGAACTAGTTCCTAGAAGGTAGACAGAACTTCTATGAATCAATAATAAAAAGACAAAATACACATTAGAGAAATGGCAAAATGATTTGATAATCATTTCACAAATCAAGATATCAAAATATTAATAACTAGAGGCCCAGTGCACAAAATTCGTGCACTGGGGGGGGGGAATGTCTCTCAGCCCAGCCTGCACCCTCTCCAATCTGGGACATCCCTCTCACAATCTAAGACTGCTGGCTCCCAACTGCTCGCCTGCCTGCCTGCCTGATCACCCCCTAACCTCTCCCCTGCCAGCCTGATTGATGTCTAACTGCTCCCCTGCTGGCCCGATTGCCCCTAACTGCCCTCCCCTGCAGGCCTGGTCACCCCTAACTGCCCTCCCCTGCTGGCCTAGTCACCCTCAATAAAATATATTTAAAAAAATAAAAGAACATTTTATTCCAAATCAGCTGGATGTACATTATTTCCAAGTGCACATGAAATATTTTTCAAGCTAAACCATATGTTAGGCCACAAAACAGGTCTCAATAAATTTAAGATTATTTAAATCATATGAAGCATCTTCTTTGATCATAATGGTATGAAATGAGAAATCAACCACAAGAAAATAACTGAAAAACACGCAAACACAAGAAAGCCAAATAACATGTTACTAAACAATAAATAGGTTAACAATGAAATTAAAAAGAAAAACAGAAATCAAGAGATACATTGAAATAAATAAGAACATAATAATCCAAAATCTTAAAGGGAAGTTCAAAGCAATACAGGACTACCTCATGAAACAAGAAAAATCTCAATCTAGCCATATGCCAAAAGGAACTGAAAAAAGAGGAGTAAACAAAGGCCAAAGTGAGAAGACAAAAGGAAATAATAAAGACCAGAGCAGAAATTTTAAAAATAGAATCTAAAAAAAGCAACACACAACATCAATGAAACCAAGAAGTGGTTCTTTGAAAAGATAAACAAAATGGACAAACTTTTAACTAGATTCATCAAGAATGAAAGATAGAGAACCCAGATAAATAAAATTAGAAATAAAAGAGAAGTGACAACTGACACCACAGAAATACAAAGCATTACAATAAAATACTGCCAACAAATTGGACAACCTGGAAAAAATGGATAAATTCCTAGAAACATAAAATCTTCCAAGACTAAATAAAGAAGAAACAGAAAATCTGAACAGACTGTAACTAATGAAATCAAATCAGCAATAAAAAAAAAAACACACACAAAAAAAACTCCCAACAAACAAAGCCCTGGTTGGCTTCATGGTGAATATTACTAAACATTCAAAGAAGAATTAACACTTTATCCTTCTCAAAGCACTTCAAAAAATTGAAGATAAAGGAAGCCTCCCAAGTTTATTTTATAAAGTCAGCTTTACCCTCATTGCACAACCAGACAAAGACAATACTAAAAGAAAATTATAGGCCAATATTCCAGGTGAACATAGATACAAAAATCCTCAAGACGATGATTCATCATGATAAAGTGCAATTTATTCCTGGGATACAAGTTTGGTTCAATATCTGTAAATCAATTAATGTGATACATCATGTAAATAAACTAAAGGATAAAAATCAGATAAAATCATATCAATGGATGTAGAGAGCACCTGGGAAGGCACATGAGCATTTCAAATGGATGCAGAAAAAGCATATGACAAAAATCCAGTATCTATTTATGATAAAAACTCTCAGTAAAGTGGGAACAAAAAGCATATATCTGAACATAATAAAAGCCATGTATGAAAAACTCAGAGCAACATCATAGTCAATAGTGAAAAGCTAAAAGCTTTTTCTTAAGATCAGTAACAAGACAGGGATGTCCACTTTTACCACTTCTATTCAACATAATATTGGAATTCCTAGACACAGCAATCAGATAAGAAGAAGAAATAAAAAAAATCCAAATAGAAAAAGAAAAACTGCCATTATTTGCAGATGTCATGATAATATATAGAGATAACCCTAAGAGTCCACCAAAATATTATTAAAACTGGTATATGAATTTAGTAACATAGCAGGATACAAAATTAATGTTCAGAAATTGGAAGTATTTTAAATATGTTTTATTGATTTTAGAGAGAGAGGAAGGGAGAGGAAGAGAGGGAGGCCCCCTACCGGCATGTGCTCTGACCAGGAATTGAACTGGCCACTTTTTGGTGTACAGAATAATGTTCAACCATCACACTGGCCAGGGCTAGAAATTGTTAGCATTTTTATATACTAAATGAACTGTCAGAAAGAGAAATTAAAAAAAACAATCCCATTTATAATTACATCACAAAATTACCTAGAAATAAATTTAACTGAGGAGGTAAAAGACCTGTACCTGGAAAATGATTAGGACTTTAAATAAAGCAATTGAAGAAGATAGAATAAATGGAAGCATATACTGTGCTTATGGATAGAAAAAACTAACATCATTCAAATGTCCCAAAGCAATCTATAGATCCAATGCAATCCCTATCAAAATACCAATAGCAGAGCTAGAACAAATAATTCTAAAATTTATATGGAACCACAAAAGACCCCCAAATGCCACAGCAATCTTGAGAAAGAAGAACAAACTTGGAGGTATCAGGCTACCTGTAACAAACTACACTATAAGGCTATAATAATCAAAACAGCATGGCACTGGTATAAAAATAGATTAAGGGAACAGAATAAACACAGAAATAAGTCCTATATGGTCAATTAATTGATGACAAAGGAGGCAACTCTATACAATGGAGTAAGGACAATGATTTAGTAAATAATGTTGGGAAAACTGAACAGATACAAACAAAATTCAAGTTAGACTAGTTTCTTACACTGTACACAAGAATAAACACAAAATGGATTAAATTTGTACATTCTTTAAGAGTTATTATATAGGATCATGTCTTCTATGAATAGAGATAGTTTTACTTTTTTCTTTCCAATTTGCATGTCTAGTTCAATATCTGAAAATCAACTAATGTGATACATTACGTTTCACAATCCAGCTTTATGTAAAACCTGAAACCATAAAGCTCTGGGGGAAAACATAGACAGTAAACTCTCTGACATTGTTTGTAGTAGTATTTTTTTTGGACTTGTCTCCTTGGGCAAGGAAAACAAAAAATAAACAAACTAAGAAGGTTTTGCACAGTAAAGAAAACTATCAACAAAATGAAAAGACAACCTATTCAATGGGAGAAGATATTCATCAAGGATGCATCAGATAAGGGATAAATATTCAAATATATAAGAAACTCTTAAAACTTCACACAAATAAACAATCCAATTGAAATGGGCAGAGAACTTGACTAGTTGTTTCTCTAAAGAGGACACGCAAGTGGCCAATAGATATATGAAAAGATGCTCAATATCACTAATCATTAGAGGAATGCAAATTAAAACCACAATGAAATATCACCTGACACCTTTCAGAATGGCAATCAATAAATCAACAAACAATGCTGGTGAGGATGTGGAGAAAGGAAAACCCCTGTGTACTGTTGGTGGGACTGCAAACTGGTGCAGCCACTATGGAAAACAGTATGGAGATTCCTCAAAAAATTATAAATAGAACTACCTTATGACCCAGCAATCCCACTTCTGGGTATTTACTCAAAGAAACTAAAATATTCACCTAACATCATACTCAATGGTGAAAAATGAAAAATTTACTGATAAAATCAGAAGTAATATATGTACCCTTGCTTTTACATCTGCTATTGGAAATTGTACTGGAAGTTCTAGACAGAGCAATGAGGCAACAAAAAGAACTAGACATGCAAATTGGAAAGAGAAAAGTAAAACCATCTCTATTCACAGAAGACATGATCTTATATAATAAATCTTAAAGAATGTACAAAAAAACCTAGTAGAGCTAACAGGTGAATTTATCAAATATTCAAGATAAAAATCAATACACACACAAAAAAGTTGTGTTTCTATACACTAACAATGAACAATCTAAAAAAATAATTAAAAAATAATTCTGAGTAGCCCTGGCCAGGTAGCTCAGTTGGTAGAGCATTATCTAGATATGCCAAGATTGTGGGTTCAATCCCCCCAGTCAGGGCACATACAAGAATCAACCAATGCATGCATAAATAAGTGGAACAACAACTCTCTCTCTCCCTATCTCTTTCTCTCTCTCTAAAATTAATCAATAAAAAAAACACCTTTTACAATGGTAGCCAAAAGAATAAAATACCTAGAAATAAATTTAGCCAAGGAGGTTAGAGTCTTGTACACTGAAAACTATAATAAGTATAGAATTATCATATGATCCAGTACTTCCACTACCAGATATATACTCAAGAATATAGAAAACAGGCACTCAAACAAAATACTTATACACAAATGTTCATAGTAGCACTATTCACAATAGACAAAAGTTAGAAAAAAACATATATCCATTAATGAATAAGTAAATTAAAAATTTTGGTATATACATGCAGTGGAATATTATTTAGTTGTAAAAGGGATGAACTACTAACACATGTTAAAATGTGGATAAACTTCAAAAACATTATTCCGAGTAAAAAACTAGACATAAAAGGTGACATATGTATAATTCTATTTATATGAAATTTCCAAAACAGGTAAATCCATAGAGACAGACAATAGATTTGTAGTTACTGGGGGCTGGGAAGAAATGTAATGGGAAATAACTGCTTTATGGGTAAAGTGTTTCCTTTTGGGATGAATAAAATATTTTGGAACTATATGGAGGTGGTGGTTCCCAACACTGTGAATGCCCTATTATTCAAAGAGAAACTACATCAACATAATCCAGAAAGAACTACACATAACCCAGACCCTTTAAGAATGAAGGTTTGGGTCCCACCACCAGATTAAGAACCATAATCAGGTGAGGTGCTTGCTGAAGACAGAGGGAATACAGAATGGGTGGTGGGAGGAGGTGTTTATAAATATCAGCTATGCTATGCCCATGTGACCAGTTACAGAAATGAGGACTGAAATGATCATGATTATATTTCTTTGTTATGAGCATGCTTGTTTATATTGTTATTTTCTTTTATCTTTTATACCCCGATCATGCAATAGAAGATGGATTGACTTTAGAGTATTTAAGTATTTTTACTTTACATCATTGTATTTAAGTTGAAATAAAAAAGAAGGGTCAATGTCACAGAAGGACATTGCAGGATAGTTGTATCATGTTAGGTGACGTATGACCTTGTTATTGTCTTTATTTGGAGATTAAGCATGATTTAAGAAGATACATATGGATAATGTCAACTTGTCTATACCATGGTGCCAGATATTTGTTTAACATTATTCTGGATGTTACTGTGAAGGTGTTTTTGAATAAGATTAATATTCAAATTGAATAAAACAAATTCTCCTCCATAATGTGGGTGAGCCTTATTCACTCAACTGAACAGAACAAAAGACTCATCTTATCTGAGAAAGAGAGAATTCTGTCAGCAAACGACCTTCACACTTAAACTGCAACAGCTATTCTCCCTGGATATCCAGCCTGCTGGCCCACCTTGCAGATTTTGGACTTGCCAGTCTCCATAATTGTATGAGCCAATTCATTAAAATCTCTCTCTTTCTCCTTTCTGCTCCTCCTCCTCCTCCTCCTCCTCTTCTCTTCTTCCTCCTCCTCCTCCTCCTCCTCCTCCTCCTCCTCCTCCTCCTCCTCCTCCTCCTCCTCCTTCTTCTTCTTCTTCTCTCTCTCTCTCTCTCTCTCTCTCTCTCTCTCTCTCTCTCTCTCTCTCTCTCTCTCTCTCTCTCTCTCTCTCTCTCTCTCTCTCCGGTTCTGTTTCTCTGAGAACCCTGACTAATACAATATGTTTTCCATTTTCTTGGGTCTATACCTAGGAATAGATTTGTTAGATCACATGATAATTCTATATTTAACTTTTTAAGGAACTGTAAAACTTTTCTATAATGTTTGAACCATTTTACACTCCTACCAGCAATGCACAAGAGTTCCAATTTCTCCACATCCTCACCAACACTTACTTCCCATTTTTAAAAATTATCTCCTTCCTATTGTGTGTAAAGTGGTATCTTAGTGTGGTTTTCATTTGAATTTCCCTAATAACTAGTGATGTTGAGCATCTTTTTCAAGTGCTTTTCCCCATTTGTATATCTTTAAAGAAATGACTATTCAAGTACTTTGAAACTTTGTAAATTGGGCTTTTGTCTATGGTTGAATTGTAAGAGCTCTTTACATATTCTAGATACTATGTTCTTATTATATATATAATTTGCAAATATTTTGTCCCATTTAGTATGTTGTATTTCACTCTTTTGAAAATGTCCTTTGGTGCACAAAGGTTTTTCAATTTTGATAAAATGAAAATTATGTATTTCCTGATATTTCTTGTGTTTTTGGTGTCATTTCTAAGAATCTATTACCAAATCTGAGATCATGAACATTTATATCTAGGTTTTATTGTCAAATTCTAATAGTTTTAGCTTTCACATTTAGGTTTTTGATCCATGTTAAGTTAATTTTTGTATATGATGTGTGGTGGGGTCCAAATTCATACTTTTGCACATGGATACCAGTTGGATATATAGAAGACCTATGTGGTAGGTGATATTTGGACACAGACATGACTGAAAAGTGTGATAAAGTAATGTTGATATTTACCAGGCAGAGGGGTCAGCAATTGAAGACCTTATGTACAGAGAAGTGGCACAAATTAATCAATGAATGAATACAGGTGTTTCTGCTGGACCACTGTATATTTATCTCTGAAAATTTTTGTGTTGAGTAAAAACGCCAACAAAAATTACTTGGGGTAGCCCTAGTTGGTTTGGCTCAGTGGTTAAAGCATCGGCTGGAGGACTGAAGGATCCCAGGTTCAATTCTGGTCAAGGGCACAAACCTTGGTTACAGGCTTGGTGCCCAGCCCTCATCGGTGCAGAAAGCAACCAGTCAATGAGTCTCTCTCACATCGATGTTTCTCTCTGTGTGTCTCTCCCTCTCCTTTTACTCTTTCTAATAATCAATGGAAAATATCCTTGGGTGAGGATTAACAACAACAACAAAATAACTGGCATTATGGGAAGAATAGTATTTGAACAGACCACTCAAACCATAGCATGTTTGGTACCAAAACACTAATACAAACCACTTCCTATTAAAAAATAATGGCATAATTAAAAAGATGTGGTAAATCATTAGATACATAAATACACACCCAAGAGAAAGAAAGAGATAGAGATAACGTCACCTATTAATAAAGGTGAAAGTACCTTGGAAAAAGAGACTGTGATGAAGGATTGATGCCACTGAGTTATGAAGACCACACAGAAGTGTCCTGTGTAAGAGCAGGTGGCCACACTAAGCTAAGAGAGAGAGAGTGTAAGAGTTGAAGGGGTGTCAGGAACGTCCTATTTTCTCCAGTTGTACTGCTTTCAGCTGTCTGGGTTCATCTGCTTTAAGACCCTTTTATATGGAGTGTAAAATTTTAAGGTGGTGGGGAAAATCTTATAAAAACCATGAAATCTCCCACATAAGATGAAATTAATCCACAATGCAGAAGTATGTGTTGTAGCAGAACATATTTTTTTCACAAAAAACTTCAGGATAGAAAAAAATAATACATTTAGTAATGCATTTTATGAGGCTAAATACATACCTAGAATAAGAAATAAAATTTATAGCCAAACTAAGAAGCATAGATCCAAAAATTATAGTAAAACATTTGCAAAATGAATTACATAAAAACATTATGATCAAGCCTGGTTTATCTCAGAAATGCACTTTAGCAGATGAATGACTTAGATTTATGAATGTAATTTAATTCACTGCATTAACAGATTAAAGGAAGAGACGTGTTTATCTAAATGGATGCAGAAAAACATTTGATGACATTGAATGTCCATTCAATCTAGGGATCTTCTTTAATCTGATAAAGTTATCTACCAAAGCCTACAGAAAATATATTCAGTGATGAGTCATTTCAAGTATTTATTTCCTTTAAAATCAGCATCTCTATCTGCAACTGGCACTTCAAGTACTCTTGGATCTACTCTACTGGCCCAGGTAGTGGAACAGTCTTCTCTTTTTCTGGGCTTCACTCAAAGCCAGCAACTTTTCTGGTCACTTGATAAATGGGCCATAGGCCCACTATACATTGTACATCATTTTTGTTGTTGTTGTGGTTGTTGTTGTAGGAAAGGCCAGATGCAACAATTTATTCTCAATATAGAAGGGATATATACAGGGTATCCCCCCAAAATGTATACATACTTTAACAGCTGATAGCTCAATTTTGAAAAGGAAATGTAGTTTAATAAACACTGCCTTTATAACTATTCAAAGTGTGTGTATACATTTTTTAGGAATATATATATTTCCCATATAACTGAACTTCTAGAAAGTAGAAGCCCCCTGAATTTTTGTCAGATTTATTTTCCATTCAGTGACACACAAATATCTCACCAATAAGTCTAGAGTAGTTGCTAGTTCTTGCTCCCTAGCTCCGAATAGCATAATGTCATCAATGTGATGGAGCAGTGTGATATCTTGTGGAAGGAAAAAGTAATCAAGGTCACTCCAAATTAAATGATGATATAGGGCCGAAACCGGTTTGGCTCAGTGGATAGAGCATCAGCCTGCGGACTGAAGGGTCCTGGGTTCGATTCTGGTCAAGGGCATGTACCTTGGTTGCGGGCGCATCTCCGGTGCGAGGTGTGCGGGAGGCAGCTGATCGATGTTTCTCTCTCATCGATGTTTCTAACTCTCTATCCCTCTCCCTTCCTCTCTGTAAAAAATCAATAAAATATATTTTAAAAAAAAGATGATATAGGGCTTTAAGCCAGAGCTAGAACAGTGAAGGTGTATCCTGGGCTTGCCAGCTGAAAGCAAACTGCTTCTGGTGGGTCTTATTGACAGGGATGGAGTAAATGGCATTTGCCATTATCAGTAGCTACATATGAGGTACCAGGGGATGGGTTAGTTGCCTCAAGCAATGAAAACAAACTTGGTACAGAGGCTGCAGTTAGAGCCACCACCTGGATAAGCCCACAATAATCCACTGTTATTTGTCAAGGCCCACCTGACTTCATCACAGGCCACATAGGAGAATTAAATAGGGATGTGGTGGGAATCATCACCCCCTCACTCTTCATGTTCCTTTTTTCCTTTTTATTAAATTTATTGAGGTGACATTGGTTAATAAGATTATATAGGTTTCAAGTGTACATTTCTGTGATATATGATCTTCATATTGCATTGTGTGCCCACCAACCAAGTCAAATCATTTTCTGTCACCATATATTTGACCCCCTTTACGAGTACCCTATGTTGGGCTGCCAGTTGCGAGTGTCCCCCCAATGGCCCGCGTGGTTCAGGGTTCAGGCTCTGGAGGAGGCCACACACAAATGAAAGAGACTAGAAAATATTAATTTGGAAATATTGGGGGCCAGGCGGGAGCCCAACTCAAGGGGAAGGACTCCACCCAGCTCTGGCCTTGCTATCCCTTTTATTAAGACTATGGGATACACCCATAGCCTTTAGGCAGGCAATTCCAGTAATAGCCAATCAGCAAGGATTTACAAAAAACTAAAAGGTGGAAGTTGCTTTAGCTACCATTGTCTCAACTAAACAGTGGGTGCTTAAGGTTGACCAGCCTTCCGGGTTCCTTGTCCACACCTCTCTGCTAGTGAGACAATGGGCAGCTTCCAACACCCCTTGAGTCTTGAGCTTTCATGTTCTTGATGTTGGCACTTACCTCTGCAATGCCTTCAGGAATGTGGTATTTCTTTTCCTCCAAAATAATTACAATAACTTTAATCAACATTAGTTATTGGTACAAGTTCTTCTAAAGGGAGATCTCACAGATTTTAGCTTTGACAATACCCATTACTCTCTACAAAAGAATATTTTCCCCCAAAATAAAACATATAGAAGCTATTGAAAACACTTAAAAACACTCTGAGACAATACTCAATAATTAATTTCAAATACCTAAAAACATATATCACACATTTTAAAACAATTATGCCAGTAACAAAACATAACGTGTTTTAACAGCTCCATTTTGGTTTTGAGATTAAGTTTCAATTCACTAATATTTATTTACTTGAAAATAACTTTATTATTTGAAAATAACATTGTAGTAATTATTCAGTTACTACAATGATCCAGAATCACTACTTAGTATAGAATAATTAAACAGATGCTATCTTTATGTAACTTCCAGTCCAATGATGAGACAGAAATGAAAAATAAATTAACTAACAATTGCATAATTACAGTTTGTGATATGAACTAGGTGAAGAGAATGTAATTAATAAATTAAATAATAGAAAGTATTTAGGGGAGTTCCTGGCCTTTAGAAAATGTTAAATAAAAGTTATCTATATTCTCAAGTGCACATGGAACAGTCTCAAAGATAGACCACATGTTAGGGCACAAAACAAGTTTATACAAATTCAAGAAGATTGATATAATAACAAGCATCTCCTTAGATCACAATGACATGAAGTTAGAAATCAAGTACAATTAAAAAAACTCAAAAACACTCAAATACATGGAGGCTAGATAGCATGTTATTAAACAATGAATGGGTTACCAATGAGATCAAGCAAGACATTAAAAACTTCTTAGAAACAAATGAAAATGAACACACAACCACCCAAAACCTATGGGACACAGCGAAAGCTTCCCTGAGAGGGAAGTTCATAGCACTACAGGCCTACCTCAAGACACAAGAAAAAGGGCTAATAAACTATCTAACCCTATAACTAAATGAATTAAAAAGAGAAGAGTAAGAAAAGCCAGAGAAAGTAGAAGGAAGGAAATAATAAAGATTAGAGTGGAAATAAATGACACAGAGACTAAAAAAAACAACAACAAAAAAACAGTACAAAATATCAATAATTCCAAGAGCTGTTCTTTGAAAAAATAAACAAGACTGGTGAACCCCTAGCCATATTCATCAAGAAAGAAAGAGAGCAGACCCAAGTAAATAAAATTAGAAATGAAAGAAGTGATATAATAATGGACACCAAAGAAATACAAAGGATTTTAAGCAAATGCTATGAACAAACTGGATAACCTGGGTGAAATGGACAAATTCCTCGAAACATACAATCTTCCAGAACTCAATCAGGAAGAATCAGAAAACCTGAGTAGGCCAATAACAACTCATGAAACTGAAGCATAATTTAAAAACTTCTAGCAAACAAAAGTCCTGGACTGGATGGACTTACAGGTGAACTTTACCAAACATTCAAAGAAGGACTAAAACCTCCTCAAACTATTTAAAAAAAATTCAAGAGAAAGGACACTTCTAAGCTCTTTTTATGAAGCCAGCATTATCCTAATTCCCAAACCAGATAAAGACACTACAGAGAAAGAAAATTACAGGCCATTATCTCTGATGAACGCAGATGCTAAAATCCTCAACAAAATATTAGCAAATCAGATCCAGCAATATATTAAAAAGTTCATACTCCATGACCATGTGGGATTTACTCCAGGGATGCAAGGATGGTACAGTATTCACAAATCAATAAATGTGATAAAAATGAAGGATAAAAATCACACGAGCATATCAATAGATACTGAAAAAACATTCAACAAAATCCAGCACTCTTTTTTGATAAAAACTCTCAGTAAAGTGTGAATAGCAACCAGTCATTCTGCAGTTTGGTCGATTTGCACATTAGGGTTTTATTATCCTACTAGAGGGGGGTGGGGTGGGGTCCCTCAGCCCAGCCTGTCCCCTCTCACAGTCTGGGAGCCCTCAGAGGCGTGAGGCGACCTGGCGATCAGGAGAAGGCGACGCCTCCATTACACCTCTGCTGCTGCCACTGCCGGCAATGCAAGCCTTGGCCGGCCCTGGTTACCTGAGCCTCAGGTGGCCCTGGGCAGCTGGGCAGCTGACATCTGAGGCTTGCCTGTGCCTCGGGCCGGACCTGGGTGGCTGGGGGGTGGAGGGGACTGGGGGACTCTGGAGGCAGGCGTGCAGAGTGGCCGGGCCTGCCTGAGAGTGGGCCCAACCTTGCCGCGCACCTGCTGCCCCAGCGGGGCTGAGGGGACTGGGTGCCACCATCTTTGAGGGCAGGGCAGTCAATTAGCATATTCCCTCCTTATTGGCTGTGGGCACCACCATCTTTGAGGGTGGGGCAGTCAATTATATAAGACCCTGAATAGCTGCAGCAATCTTGAGAAAGAAGAACAAAGTAGGAGGGATCACAATACCAGATATCAAACTATACTACAAAGCAATTATAACCCAAACAGTCTGGTACTAGCACAAGAACAGGCATATAGAGTCTATATTATAGGCCATTGAATCAGAACAGAGACCCCAGAAATTGACCAACGCTATTAGAGTCAATTAATATTTGACAAAGGAGGCAAGAATATACAATGGAATAAAGATAGTCTTTTCAACCAATGGTGCTGGGAAAACTGGACAGTCCATGCAAAAAGGTGAAACCAGACCACCAACTTACACCATATACAAGAATAAACTCAAGGTGGATAAAAGACTCAAATGTAAGGCATGAAGCCATACAAATATTAGAGGAGAACACAGGCAGTAAAATATCATGTAGCAATACGTTTATGGATACATCTCCTAGGGCAGTGGTTGGCAAACTCATTAGTCAACAGAGCCAAATATCAACAGTACAATGATTGAAATTTCTTCTGAGAGCCAAATTTTTTAAACTTAAACTTCTTCTAATGCCACTTCTTCAAAATAGACTCGCCCAGGCCGTGGTATTTTGTGGAAGAGCCACACTCAAGGGGCCAAAGAGCTGCATGTGGCTCTCGAGCCACAGTTTGCCGACCACAGTCCTAGGGCAAAGGAAACTAAGGAGAAAATAAACAATCATCAGAGAAATACAAATTTAAACCATCTCACACCTGTCAGAATGGCTATCATAAAAATTCAACAAACAACCAGTGCTGGCGAGGATATGGAGAAAAGGGAACCCTAATTCACTGCTGGTGGGAATGCAGATTGGTGCAGCCACTATGGAAAATAGTGTGGAGTTTCCTCAAAATTAAAAAATGGAGCTTCTATTTGACCCAGTGATCCCATTTCTGGGAATGTATACTAAAAACTCCAAAACATCAATCGGAAAGAATATATGCACCTTTATCTTCATAGCAGTGTTATTTACAATAGCTAAGATTTGGAAACAGCCCAAGTGCCCATCAGTACATGAATATATATAAAAGCTGTGAGACATTTACACTATGCAATACTATGCAACTGTAAAAAAGAGGGATCTCTTACCCTTTGGGGAAGCATGCATGCACCTTATTATGCTAAGTGAAATAAGCCAAACTGAGAAAGACAAATATCACATGATCTCATTTATTTGTGGAATCTAATGAACAAAATGAATTGACCAACAAAATAAGATCCAAAGCAGGGAGGCATGGAACAAACTGACATACCTCAATGTGGGGTTGGGGGGATAAGAAGAGATAAACCAAAGAATTTATATACTTACTAGAGGCTCGGTGCACAAAATTTCTGCACTGGGGGGGCAGTCCTCAGCCCAGCTTGCACCCTCTTGCAGTCCAGGACCCCTTGGGGGATGTCCAACTGCTGGCCTAGCGGGTGCGAGCGGGGCCAGCGCCGTCTGTGCGTGGGAGCGGCAGCGGTGGGAGTGGGGCTGCTGGCAGACAAGGGACTGGGGGCCGAGGTGGGAGGGGCCAGGTGGGGGCATGGAGCATGGGCCAAGAGCCATCCCTGTGCCCACCGCAGCCTCACGGCCCACAATTCCTTTCAAGGTGCACGAATTCATGCACTGGGCCCCTAGTATAGGATATGCATAGCCCATGGACACAGGCAATAGGGTAGTGAAGACCTGGGTGTGGGGTGGGGGCTGGGCGGAGGGGAGGGAAAGAGAGGGAGAAATGAGAGATATCTGTAATAAAAATATATTTAAAAATGAAAAAAGTTATCTATAATAATTTATTATTCAAAATATGATTATAATTAATGGGTTTATTCATGTAAAACAAATCCATCATCTTAAAGTTTCCTGCCCTCTAGTGGGGACTTTGAGTAGTAGCTACACAAACAATCCAGAAAGGTTGAATACTGATATTTCAGTTCTTTAATGAACTCCTGCTGATGGGGATACCCTGCATGGTAATAGGCCACCCAAGACACTTGCCTATTATAAGGCCCCATGTGCCCATAACTTCCTTCAGAGGGCTTCTGTATGCATGCTTGGTGACACATGATCTCACCACCCTCCCTGAGCACCATGGATGGCTAATCAGTGGCTTGTGAAGAGGCCTGGGGTGAAAACTACTAACTAGGGCTCCTCCTTCAGGAGAATGATAGACCCAGCTAATCAGCCTTAAAAATAGCACAAGACAGAGTCAATTAATCCACAGTCAAAGAAAATATATGGAAATTATTTGTATAACTAGAGGCCCAGTGCATGAAATTCATGCATGGGGTGGGGTGTGTGTCCCTCAGCCCAGCCTGCACCCTCTTCAATCTGGGATCCCTCTCACAATCCAGGACTGCTGGCTCCCAACTGCTCGCCTGCCTGCCTTCCTGATTGCCCCTAACTGCTTCTGACTGCCAGCCTGATCACCCCTTAACCACTCCCCTGACAGCCTGATTGATGCTTAACTGCTCCCCTGCCAGCCTGTTTGCCCCTAACTGCCCTCCCCTGCAGGCCTGCTCACCCCTAACTGCCCTCCCCTGCAGGCCTGGTCACCCCTAACTTCCCTCCCCTGCAGGCCTGGTCCCCCCCAACTTCCTACCTCTGTTGGCCTGGTCCCCCCTAACTGCCCTCTCCTGCAGGCTTGATTGCCCCCAACTGCCCTCCCTTGCAGGCCTGGTCCCTCCTAACTACCCTCGCCTGCTGGCCTGATTGTCCACAACTGCCCTCCCTTGCAGGCCTGGTTCCTCCCAACTGCCCTCCCCTGCTGGCCATCTTGTGGTGGCCATCTTGTGTCCACATGGGGGCAGCCATCTTGTGTGTTGGAATGATGGTCAATTTGCACATTACTCTTTTATTAGATAGGATAGAGGCCTGGTGCATGGGTGGGGGTGGGGGCCAGCTGGTTTGCCCTGAAGGGTGTCCCAGATTAGGGTGGGGGTTCTCTTGGGGCTTGGGGCGGCCTGGGCGAGGGGCATGTGGTTGTTTGCAGGCTGGCCACGCCCCCTGGCCACCCAAGCAGAGGCCCTGGTATCTGGGATTTATTTATCTTCTATAATTGAAACTTTGTAGCCTTGAGCGAAGGCCTGGGCCCGCCAGGGCAGGCGGAAAACTTGGCTTCCCCCATTGCCGGGGAAACCCAAGCCTCCTGCTCTCTTTGTGGTTGGGTTAATTTGCATACTTGCTCCTGATTGGCTGGTGGGCATGGCTTGTGGGTGTAACGGAATGATGGTTAATTTGCATATTACTCTTTTATTAGATAGGATGATAGCAGAGCATCAGAGTGAAGAACATCCAGGAACAATTTGATCCCTTGCTCCATATCTTTAAGTTTTCCATTAATTTAACTCATTGTGAATTTGATCATTGATCAAAAAGCCTTCCTGCAGTTTGAGCCTACATTCTGGAGGATTTTTTAATGTTTTAGCCATAGTCAAATGACTGCAGTATAAACTGATCCGGGGGTTCTCAATCCTGACTGCACATTAAGAGGTACTTGAGTAATTTTGTAAAGTTATTTATGCTGGGGCTTTATCCTATACCAACTGCATCGAAATCTTAGAGGGGGGGGGGCTTGGCATCGATACTTCAATACTTGCCAGAGTACAGCTGAGGCCAAGGATCAATGTGGTATTTCCTTTGGTTTACTAGAAGCAAGCCTATTGGCTTTCATATGGCCTTTCCCACTACAATAACTCCACAAGTTGGGGAACTAATGTAGAGATTCTGTCAGCTGCTGAGTATGTATATTCCAATTATGCATTCTGGAACTTGGAAAATAACCACAAGATGAGTTGAGATGAGGCAAGAAAGTTAGAATAGGAAACAAAGGCCTCAAGCTCTACCTCTGCCCCTTTCTCTCTTGGCTGGATCAATGAAATGTGACCTTCCCTGACCACCTGCTTTCCTTCCTTTCCTCTCCCATTTCCTGTAATTGAGAGGAAAAAGGAAGAAAGAAAGAAAGAAAGAAAGAAAGAAAGAAAGAAAGAAAGAAAGAAAAAAGAAAGGAAGAAAGAGAAAGTAAGAGAGAGAAAGAAAGACTCTCTGGAAAGTAGTCCTAGACAAGGATGAGCCTCATCGATAGTTACCCCACCAGTGTCAGAAGCTGAGGATCATCCTAACCCACATCCCCATGTTTAATGAAAACCTTCTACCCAGATCCCATTGGTGCATCTCATTCTGAGGTTGCCTGCTCTCACTTCTTGAGTATATACTATCTATAATAATAAAAGCATAATATGCTAATTAGACTGAACAGCTGAACGACCTTCTGGACATCATTCTGGATGTCCTTCTGGATGAAGCCTCGGTGGCAGGGACTGAGGCAGAGGTGGTTAGGGGCGATCAGGTAGGCAGGTAGAGTGGATAGGGGCAATCAGGCAGGCAGGTGAGTGGTTAGGGGAAATCAGGCAGACAGGCAGAGGGGTTAGGGATAATGAGGCAGGCAGAGTGGTTAGGGGCAATCAGGCAGGCAGGCAGAGGAGTTAGGGGTGATAAGGCAGGCAGAGTGGTTAGGGGCAATCAGGCAGGCAGGCAGGTGAGCTGTTAGGAGCCAGCAGTCCCAGATTGTGAGAGGGATGTCTGACTGTCAGTTTAGGCCCGATCACAGGAATCAGATTGGGCCTAAACTGTCAGTTGGACATCCCCTGAGGGGTCCTGGGTACATGCTGGGCTGAGGGACCCTCCCCACCCCCCATGCATGAATTTCATGCACTGGGCCTCTAGTTACTTTAATAAATTTACTGTGCATTGCTAAATCTTTCTGTTATGCTTTCATATTCCTTTTTGTTCTGTGACAAGAACATGGATTGGGTTGAGGTCTCCCTTGACCTCCTGGGGTATAGTCTAGCATCCGAGACCTACTGGATCCATTGTGAGGTAGACCTGAGCTAAAAATCCATTGGTCACCTGACAATGGACCACAATGATATTCTGAGTATTCTGGAATTAGTATTAGTTCAGAGTCAGTGTACAGTAGTTCCCAAAATGACTGATAGTTTTTCTTCAAAGCATAATTACCCAGGTAAAACACTATAGCGTAGGGAAAGATTAACAGTATAAATTTTTGGTAGTGTATTGGGGTCCTTCCTCAAGGGGACTCAGCCTCTCCTTTATTCAAGGGATTCTGTGTCTGTAAACTGGCTTAAGTCTGGGAATTGACTGATGGGTTATCACTCTGTTTTATTTAGGCCTTCTATTGATTGGATGAGGCCCACTCACATTAGGGAGGAAAATCTGCTTTACTCAGGCAATCCATTAAGATGTTAATCTCCTCCAGAAACACCCTCAGAGATACACTCAAAATAGTATTTGACCAAATGTCTGGGTATCCTATGACAGGTCAAATTAACATGTCAACATAAGAAATGTCCAAACTGGAAGAATTCTTATGAATTTATTTGAACCAAACTGATGATAGTTGCTGAGAAGCAAAATCTCAATGGATTGAGAAAATGCTCCAGAGAATGGCAGTTATGAACCTTATTTTATACATTACAATCCAAGGAAGAGTGTAAAGGGGTTACATGAAATTCACTGGTGAGAGATTAGGGAGGCAGGAGAAAACAAAGTGGAGAAATCTCTGGGATTGGATAAAAAATAAAACAGATACATACTTCTTTTACATTTGTGGGTATAGGATAGTTAGCAGGCAACAACTAACATGATAATAATAACAATGAGGGGATTTGTGGTCTTTGCGCTGGTGTTGGTTGTGCTTTGAGGGGTTCAGAAAAAAATAAATTACTTTGATATTCCAAAGGTATGTTCTCATAGATGCAAAAAAAGACAATAGACTCAGTTAAGGTGAAGATTGACTTTTGTTAAGGAAAACTACCACCTTAGGACATGACTACCTGCCATGAACTGCCTTTAGTTAGAAAGTTTGAATTTTAGACAGTCTTATTTATCTATCTATTATCTATCATCTATCTATCTATCTATCTATCTATCTATCTATCTATCTATATCTATCATCTATCTATTATCTATCTATCATTTATTTATTTATAATCCTTGCCTGAGTTTTTCCTGATTTTTTAGAGAGAGAAGAAGGGAGAGAAAAAGAGAGAGAAACATCTATGTGAGATAGAAACACGGATCAGTTGCCTCTTGTACATGCCTCCACTGGGGATTGAACCCGCAACCTATGTATATGCTCTGACCAGGAATTGAGCCTACAACCTTTTTGGTGCATGGGATGATGATTCAACTGACTGAGGCCTATGTGGTTGCTTAGGTCTCTAAGTTTGTAAAGTCACCATGTAGGCCTCCCCTGAGCTTGTCAGGTTTAGAATATGGCTCCCTTTTATTGTCCAAACATACAAATTAACTGACACTTACATAAAAGCATTTAAAAAATCATTCACATTTCTACACATTAGGCACAAATAGTTGGAATATGTAACTTTAAAAGAGACACTCTTGCTGGTAGAAATGGGGTTCTTTCACAGTCACAAGGAAAGCAGAGACCCACGTATGGGAGGATGTGGTTTAACTGGAAGATTTATTTGGATGGAAATAGAAGGCGGCCCCCAGGTTCCCAGTGTCCCATTTCTATCCCTGCCATGAAAGAAATCCAATCTTTTCTTCATCAGGCCCAGAAATAGGGCCATTGTTCAGAGATTTTGTGTCATTTGTCTCCATTTGGCTAGCATAGTCTGCCCCCGGCTGCGTCCTGGTTGGCAGTGTTCCAAGGCCCGCACTCTCTGCTGTGGGCCCCAGGCAGCTGTTAGGGCCACATGGCTGCTAGAGAGTGAGTGCATAAACAAACAGGGTGAACATATGTTACTGAGAGAGTGAGAGTTCTTTTTTAAGTTGATTATATGAACTCGGGCTTGAGAAGGACCAGGTGCCCTTTCAAACGAACCAATCAACTTCTCAATCTTTTGCATGCTTCTGATAGGTCCACCCTCTAACCAATCTATTTTCTAGATCTTCTGGGATTCTGTGTCCCTTATCTAATCTGATCCTTTCCCTGGGCTAGACAGGCTGTATGGTCACCATTTTGGCTTCTATTGTTCATGCCTTAAAGTGGAAGAACCTCCCCTTGTGCCATCTTGACTTCTACTGGACATGCACTCAGCAGAGGAATTTCCCCTTTCTTGTTTTTATTCCTCCCCCAATAAGCCTGCTTCAGGGGACTAAGTCCTGAGGGAGGAGGATACCCTGGGTAGTGTGTGAAGCTATAACTTCTTAGTAAAGCAAGCAGGCTTATGATCCTTAGTTTATTATGCTTAACAATGTCTGATTCCCTTTGCTCCCTTACTTTGTTAATACCTAGCTGCCTATGCTAACAATACTATTTATAATAAATACAAAAATATATAGAATAACTAGCAATTATCTAACCAAAGCTGAACACAATCTTTATTGAGGCTATTATGACACTTCATTTAAAAAACAACAACCATAAAGAACTAAATAAATTGGGTGATAGAAAATGTTTATGGATAGGAAGACTCAATAATGTAAAGATCCCAGTGTTCCTCAAATTGATGTACAGATTCAATGTAACCTCAAACAATATCACAAAAGGATTTATGTTGACTTCAACAAATGGATTCTAAAATTTATGCAATAAATCAAAGGGCTAAGGATAATCAAGTGCCTCTTTGAGGATAAAACAAGGTGATCTATCAATACATCACAAAGCTACAATAATTAAGGAATGATAATGGTACAACTATGGATTAATAGGTGAGCTACATGGAATAGAGTCTTTAAAATGTTACATATATGTGGAAAATTCACATAAGGAAATCCACATGTATTTCCATGTATGTGGAAAAACTGACATTGCAAATCATAGAGAAAAGGATAAACTAGAAATAAATGATTTAGGAAAATTGGGCAACAGTAATGAAAAAGGAAAAAATTGGGTCCTTACCTCATGTCACACACAAAATTAATTCTACATATATAAAGACAGATATTAAAATAAGACCTTAAAAATGTTTGAATGTAATCTATGAGAACAGGTTCTTGATCTAAATATAGTGAAGGATTTGTTAAGTATGATTAAAACCCTAATGATTCTTATTCCATTTCCAGTATTTGAGTTCTTTCCCCACACCAAGTAATTCTGACACCAGCTGGATGTCCTACAATTCAAGTCAATTCTGATGCTACCTACATGGAGATAGCATCAGACCCCATACTTAGTTAAGCACTCAGTCTTACAAGACTCCTCCACCTTCACTCAAATACCAATTACAAGTCCAGGTTGTTACTTGCGCTTTTGATCAACTATAGATTCCAGTTGTTAGTATAGGTAGCTAGATATTAACAAAGGAAGAGAGCAAAGGGAATCAGATATTATTAAGCATAATAAACTAAGAAGCATAAGCCTGCTTGCTTTGCTAGGAAGTCACAGCTTCACTCAGTCACCAGGGAACCACTGGTCCCTTTCCCCCAAATCACTGGGAGAAGGGATATTTTTTTTTTGGTCGACCTTTTCCACCCCCAGTTATTATGCTCCACACTTTGTATTCTATTTAATCTGAAGACCCAGATCTTCTTCAGCTTGAATATGTTTTCTGCTGTATCTCTATCCAGATCTCAATATAATCCATTTGCAGTTCTTTTCTCCTCTTCATCTTCTCTGTTTTCTTCTTCAGAATCTTTATATTAGATGGATTTTGGATCTTACGGCACATTGCTGCATGCCTTCCAATATTTTTTTTTGCAATCTCTGGTGTTTTGATTATTTTCTTCTAGATATTTTCAGTTTACTTCTTAGAAAATTATATATGTATGTGTTATTGTTATTTTAAGGAATATTAAGAGAAAAAGGAAGGTGATCATATATTTCATCTGCTACCTCATTTTTACTTTCTATATCTCAATGCTATGTTTTTTTGTCAATAATGGTTCGTAATTTTTTTATCTTTATTTTGTTATTTCATTGTGATAAAATTCATACAACATAAAATTTACCATTTTAACCATTTTAATTGTACAGTTCAGTTGCATTAAGTACATGTACATTGTGCAACCACCATCCATCTCCAGAAATTTTTCATTATTTCTTTTTTTTAAAAAAATATTTTTTTTATTTATTTCAGAGAGGAAGGGAGAGGGAGAGAGAGAGAAACATCAATGATGAGAGAGAATCATTGATTGGCTGCCTCCTGCATGCCCCCCACTGGGGATCCAGCCCACAACCTGGGCATGTGCCCTTGACCAGAATCAAACCCAGGACCCTTCAGTCCACAGGCCAATGCTCTATCCACTGGGCCAAACTGGTTCAGGCCTTCTTCATTATTTCAAAATGCAACTTTGTACCCATTAAACAAAAAATCATCATTTCCCTTTTCCCTGAGTTCCTGGTAACCATTACTCTACTTTTTGTCTATAAATCTATTTTAGATACCTCAAATAAGTGGAATAATATTTGTCTTTTTTGAGTCTGCTTATTTTACTTAGCATGTCTTCAAGATTCATCCATATTTGTAGCATGTTTCAGAACTTCCTTCTTTATATGGCTAAACAATAACTCATTGTATGTACAGACCATATTTTGTTTATCCATTCATCTCTTCATTGACACTTGGGTTATTTCCACATTTGGGCTATTGTGAATAATGCCACTATATTTAAGTACCTGCTTTCAATTCTTCTGGGAATATACCCAGAAGTGGAATTGCTGAGTCACATAGTAATTCTATTTTTTTTAAAAATAAATCTTTATTGTTCAGATTATTACAGGTGTTCCTCTCCCCCCCTTCCCCATAGCTCCCCTCCACCTGATTCCCCACCCCACCCCATGCCCTTAACCCCTGCCACTGTCTTCATCCATAGGTGTAAGATTTTTGTCCAATCTCTTCCCGCACCCCTCACATCCCCTTCCCCCTGAGAATTGTCAGTCTACTCCCTTTCTATGTCCCTGATTCTATTATATTCACCAGTCCATTCTGTTCTTCAGATTTTTTATTCACTTGATTTTTAGATTCACTTGTTGGTAGGTATGTATTTGATGTCATTTTGTTGTTCATAACTTTTTATCTTTACCTTTTTCTTCTTCTTCCTCTTCTTAAAGAATACCCCTCAGCATTTCATGTAATCCTGGTTTGGTGGTGATGAACTCCTTTAGCATTTTCTTGTCTGTGAAGCTCTTTATCTGCCCTTCAATTCTGAATGATAGCTTTGCTGGGTAGAGTAATCTTGGTTGTAGGTTCTTGCTGTTCATCGCTTTGAATATTTCTTGCTACTCCCTTCTGGCCTGCATAGTTTCTGCTGAGAAATCAGCTGACAGTAGTATGGGTACTCCCTTGTAGGTAACTAACCATTTTTCTCTTGCTGCTTTCAAGATTCTCTCTTTGTCTTTTGCCCTTGGCATTTTAATTATGATGTGTCTTGGTGTGGTCCTCTTTGGATTCCTCTTGTATGGGGTTCTGTGTGCTTCCTGAACTTGTAAGTCTATTTCTTTCACCAGGTAGGGAAAGTTTTCTGTCATTATTTCTTCGAATAGGTTTTCAATATTTTGCTCTCTCCTTCTGGCACCCCAAAAATTCAGATGTTGGTATGCTTAAAGTTGTCCCAGAGGCTCCTTACACTATCTTCAAATTTTTGGATTCTTTTTTCTTTTTGTTTTTCTGGTTGGGTGTTTTTTGTTTCTTCATATTTCAGATCTTTGGTTTGATTCTTGGGGTACGTTGATCTACAGTTGAGTTTCTGTATATTCTTTATTTTAGACAGTGTATGCTTAATTTCAGACTGGTCCTTTTCCATTTTTTTGGCATTCTCATTAAGATCCTTAAAGGTCTCACTAAGTTCCTCCGAGGTTTTTAGAAGATTCTTGAGTAACCTTATAAATGTGGTTCTGAACTCTATGTCGTCCAGTAGTTTGCTTTCTTCCATTTCTTTCATTGGTGACATGTTTCTTTGTCTCTGCATTTTGGCTGCTTCCCTGTGTTGATGGAGTGGCTTTGTGTGGTAGGTGACCTATAGGGCCCAGTAGCTCAGCCTCCCCAATCACCTGAGGTGGACGCTCTTGGTACACCCCTTTGTGGGCTGAGTGCAAAGTCTTGGTGTAGTTAAGTCTTGATTGCTATTGGTACACTGGGAGGAATTGACCTCCAGGCCAATTGGCTGTGAGGACCCGCTGTGTCTATAATGGATGAACTGCTGTGCTAGAGACATGCTTATGGTGCAGGACTTGTTTCAGTGGGGCTTTGGTGCTCACTGAGTCTGCCTCTTGAATGTGTCACTTATGGATGTGAGGAGTTGAAATCTGGTGTCTCACACTGACCACTAGATACACTGGCTTCGGATCTCCAATGGGGTGCAGGTCAGCTACTGTCTGAGGCCACCCAACAGGAGCTACAGCGAAAACTACAGTTTTCTCCTCTTTGCTTGGGGTTTGGAGATTTTGGAGCTGTCTGACCTGGGCTGCAAGTTTGCTAGGTTAAGCTGTGATAGGGCAGGCCATTCATATGCTAAAGCTGCTGCTTGGAGCTTTGTAGGTTGTGCGGGCGGGGTCTCAGGGCATCACTAGGCTAGGGCGTGGCAAACAGCGATGGCTGCCAGTTAGCTGGCTCTGTGTCTCCAACTGCATCCCCGCGTCCTGCGCTCCAGCGCAGTAAACAATTATTCTTGCACGCAGCTCTGCAAGCAAGCCACCCTCACTTTCCGACCTGATGTCAGACAGTCCAGCTTCTCCCTGTAGGATTTTGGGTCCCCCGCGTCTCCCAGAAACTGGATTTCAGAGTAATTGGGGGCTTGTCTCCCTTCGGGTTGAAAAAAGCTACGCCTGCCGCCAGCCCGGATCACGCGCCTCTGTACCTCAGCTTTTCAGTGCTTGTGCACGTCTCAATGCTCTTTTCTCTTTCCTTCTAGTTGTAGAACTTCCACTCAGCCAGCTTTCCCGTGGTTCTGGGTGATAGACGTTTTGTCTTTTAGTTGTAGTTTTGAAATTGTTGTGCGAGGCAGCAGTTTAGGTGTTTACCTTCGCCGCCATCTTGGATCCTCCCCCCAGTAATTCTATTTTTAATTTTTTGAGAAACACGGATAATAATAACAATGATAATAACATTTTTGATATTTTCCACAGTGGCTGCATCATTTTACACTTGATCTTAGCCAAAAGGACAAGAAGCGATTGGTTGCATCATTTTACATTCCCACCAGCAAGGCACAAGGATTCCAATTTCTGCAGGTCTTTACCAACACTTGCTTTCTATATTGCATTGATTTGTTTTCACAGCAACCACACTAATAGGTGTGAACTGATATCCCATTGTGATTTTGATTTGCATTTCCCTAATGATTAGTAATGTGTATCTTTTATCAATACAAAACAACTCATGTGTCCAATTTAATTATTTTTACTTTGAAATGATCTGTCTTACTGCAACATTGTGATCCCAGATTTCTTTTTCATATTATTTTTCTGGCCTATTTAGTTAATCTCTTTATTTTCTACCTTCAAGTGCCCTTTATTCAACAGTATTGAGAACATGTTATTCAGTATGTACGGTGCCAGTCTCAGAGGATACAGTTGGAGGAAGGGGCCTATAATCAATGATGGAAGACAAGCTTTATGATTACAATGAACCATTTTAAAAAGAATGAGTGTCATGAAAAGGGATTACTGGGTTTTTGTTTTTGCTTTTACCTAAACATATGAATGTCAGTTAAAATATATCTTTTATAGGTTACAAAACTTGGACATAATTTAGACAAAAATTTGTAACAGATTGTAACACTCCTCTTACCAACCAAGAATAAGCCATCAAGGAATTTTCCACACTTTAAAATACATTATCACTGGGGAGAAACCAAGATGGCGGCATAGGTAAGCACCTAAACTGCTGCCTCACACAACAATTTCAAAACTACAACTAAAAGACAGAACGGACACCATCCAGAACCACAGGAAAGCTGGCTGAGTGAAAATTCTACAACTAGAAGGAAAGAGAAAAGCTCACAGAGAATTGGAGGTACGGCAAAGGGTCTTTGTGCATGCAGAGGGAAGGGCGGCTGAGAGCCTGGCTGAATTTCTCTGGCGGAAGGGGGAAGGAAGCCCCCGACCGCACTGAACCCCAGTTCTGACTGCACTGAACCCCAGTCCCAGGTGAAACCCCGTGGACCCAGCCTCATACAGGGGGAGTCTGGACTGTCAGGTAGAGAGAAAGGCACCCGGAGACTTGGAGACCCGGGGGAGACCCGGGGGAGCCCGGGCAGGCAGGGTTCTGGAGGCGCGCGTGCCAGTGTGCACAAAGGCTGCGGAGGTTGCCACAGGCTTTCCCTAGCAGAAGGGAGTCTGAAGCTCCTGACTGCACTGAACCCCAATTCTGACTGCACTTAACCCCAGTTCCAGGCGAGCCCCTGGGGACCCGCGCTCTTGTGGGGGGAATCTGGACTCTCGGGCGGAGACTCGGGAGCCGGGGAAGGCAAAGGTCTGCAGGCGCACACGCATGCAAGGGCAAGGCTGACTGGAAGCCAAGACTGTCTGCTCCGCCCTGAGACTCCACCCCTTCCAAGCTGACCACAGAGGCTATTGCAATTTGGCAAGTCTAATCCTATAAGGCTGTCTCCAACACCGAACTTCTCCTAGCGTAGACACAGCTGATCCTTACAGCCAACTGGCCTGGAGGTCAATTCCTCCCAGTGATACCAACAACAATCAAGACTTAATTACAACAAGGCTGTACACACAGTCCACAAAGGGGTGCACCAAGAGTGTCCACCTCAGGTTAACTGGGGAGGTCGACCCACTGGGCCATATAGGAAACCTAGCACACAAATCTACCCTACCAACTCAGGGAAGCAATGAAAATGCGGCATCAAAGAAACAGATCACAAACGAAAGAAATGGAGGAAAACAAACGACTGGATATAGAATTCAAAACCACGGTTATAAGGCTTTTCAAGAATATCCTAGAAAAGGCCGATAAATATAATGAGACCCTCGAAGATATGAAAAAGGACCAACTAGAAATTAAACATACACTGACTGAAATAAAAAATATTATACAGAGACCCAACAACAGACTAAAGGAACACAAGAATCAAGTCAAATAATTGAAATACAAAGAAGCAAAAAACACTCAACCGAAAAAGCAAAAAGCAAAAAAAAAAAATCCAAAAAGTTGAAGATAGTGTAAGAAGATGCTGGGACAACTTCAAGTGTACCAACATCAGAATTATGGGGGTGCCAGAAGAAGAGAGAGAGCAAGATACTGAAAACCTATTTGAAGAAATAATGACAGAAAACTTCCCCCACCTGGTGAAAGAAATAGACTTACAAGTCCAGGAAGCGCACAGAACCCCAAACAAAAGGAATCCAAAGAGGACCACACCAAGACACATCATAATTAAAATGCCAAGAGCAAAAGACAAAGAGAGAATATTAAAAGCAGCAAGAGAAAAACAGTTAGTTACCTACAAGGGAGCACCCATACGACTGTCAGCTGATTTCTCAACAGAAATTATGCAGGCCAGATGGGAGTGGCAAGAAATTTTCAAAGTGATGAACAGCAAGAACCTACAACCAAGATTACTCTACCCAGCAAAGCTATCATTCAGAATTGAAGGGCAGATAAAGAGCTTCACAGATAAGAAAAAGCTAAAGGAGTTCATCACCCCCAAACCAGTATTATATGAAATGCTGAAAGGTATTCTTTAAGAAGAGGAAGAAGAAGAAAAAAGTAAAGATAAAAATTATGAACAACAAATACATATCTATCAACAAGTGAACCTAAAAATCAAGTGAATTAAAAACCTGAGGAACAGAATAATCTGGTGAATATAATAGAATCAGGGGCATAGAAAGGGAGTGGACTGATAATTCTCAGGGGGAAAGGGGTAAGGGGGGTTCAGGAAGAGACTGGACAAAAATCATACACCCATGGATGAGGACAGTAGGGGGGAGGTAAGGGCAGAAGGTGGGGGGGGGGGAACCGGGTGGAAGGGAGCTATGGGGGGAAAAAGGAGAAACAATTGTAATAATCTGAATAAAGATTTATAAAAAAAATAAAATACATTATCACTTTTCCCTTTTATTATCATTGCCATTATAATTACGAGTTAAAAGGGTGCACTAGAGGATGATAAGTGGTTAGAGCTGATGCTGAAAGACAGGTTCAACCTTCTCTGGCTCCTAGCAAGGAGCGTTTTCAACCTCTCGCTATGGCCCTTCTTGGCCACTGTAGCAGCGCCTGTCGCGGTGACGTCTGGGATGGAGAGTTCCAAAGGAAAAGCACTGCGCTGCGGGGGAGAGGAGAGGGCGGGGCCACGGCTCTCCGGGGCGCAGGCACGGTTGCGCGTGGCGGCCTAAATGTTCCTACACTAGGTGTTCCGCTTGCTTGCGGTGAGGTCCGCTGCTTCGCGTACCCTTCGCGGTGGGCCGGGTACTGACTGCCGGTGAGACAGGCCCCGGGGTGCACCTCCTGAGGCGGCCCGGACTGCGAGTGCCCGCCCGGGGCGTCCGAACCGCTGCGGCGCCCGTGGAGGGGGCGTTGCCCGGAGCGGTCCCCCCCGCCCCCCCCCCCCCCGGAGGCCGGAACTCGGAGCTCCGGCCGCCCGACCCGGGCCCTCAGCCTGGGCCGGGCTCCTGGAGAAATGGCCTCAGTGGAGGGGTTGCAGAAAGCTGTCTTGTTTCAGGGTTCGTGAACCCTGAGATGGTTTTCCGCTTGTAGCCTTTGTTGTTCTGCCACGCCCCAGACTTACATTTTATTTTTTATTTATCCGGTTTGCAAACCTTGGCATCGTTTTTCTAGAGTGATTTACTTAAATTATTATTTTTGTTTAAAGTAATTTTGTCCTCTTGTTAAATTACTTCCTTTTATTCTATTTTTAAACGTTCATTTCTAGCCAGTGACGCTATTCCTTCTGTCTTGTATTTTTTGGGGTGGGGACGGGAAGGTGGGTAAGCAGTGGTTCCTTTTACATTTAAGGAGCTATGATAACTCTTCATAAAAGAAGCACAGCTTCCCAAAGGGAGGGGAAAGAGTACTTTGTGCTTAGCTAGTTCTTCAATTGACATTTGAAGAGTTAATATAATTATCGAAAGAAACATCAAAGCCTTAAGAATTTATAAGCCTGGAAGCAAGATCTCAATGGATTGGGGAAAACGCTCTGGAGAATGGCAGTCTTAGGGCTCTTTTTATATATTTAGAATCAAAGGAGAAAATGTAAGGAAGGTACTAGATTAAGGAGGTGGGAGAAAGCCAAGTGGGGAAATCCCTAGGAAGCATTGGGTAAAAAGTGAAATGGAGAGATGCATCCCAGCTGGATGCTCAGTGGTTGAGCATCCACCCAGGCACGGAGAGGTCACTGGTTGTATTCCCCATCAGGGCACATGCCCGGGTTTCCTGCTGGAACCCCAGTAGGGAGCGTGGAGGAGGCAGCCTATGGATGTTTCTCTCTCATCCATGTTTCTCTCTATCCCTCTCTCTCAAACCAATAAAAACATTAAAAAAAATAAGAAATGGAGCGATACATACTGCTTTTACATAGTGGGTACAGGATAGCTAACATTTAACAGTTACCTGGAAGAGAGATGTTAATGTGGGCAACAGGGTAATAACAGGGAGTTTCATTGTTGCACTCTGCTGCTAGTGGATCCTTTTGAAGAGTCTGGAAGCAAAAATTACTGACATGCCAAAACCAGGTTCTGCTAGATATGCAAGAACAATAGATAGGGCTCCCTTAATGTAAGATTAACCTTTTATGAAGGAAGCCATAGTTCTGGGACATGACTACTCACCATGATCTGCCCAGTTAAGAGTTAATATTCATTTTACTCTTATCCAATCCCAGAGGTTTCCCCGCTTTGCTTTCTCCCACCTCTCTAATTATCACCAATGGGTTTCATGTAACCCACCCAGGTCTCCTCCTTTGTTTGGTTACTTTTGGTCACTGGACTTGTCAGGCCTATGTAGCCCTCTTTTTATTTTCATAATTATAATTATTATAGATCAAAATATCCAAGTGCAGATATGTGGAATATTTTTCATTAACTGTGAGCTCAATGTGACTGCCCTTTACTCTGTTAATGCACTTCAGATGGTTCTAATCCCTTAATTTGGTTCATTTTTATTCATAAATCACTGGCTGAACAGTAGCAGGCCCAGTGACTGGAAGTATGCTTGCTGCCCACTCCTGGTTTGGTGACCAAGCTGAGGGCCCTTCTAATTTGAGTTTGCCTGGGCTATGCCAGGTTCCCTCTGCAGGATGCTCAGTGTGGAGTTTGTAACGTGGTCTGGTCTAATGAGGGTGGGAGTGCTGACAGGATGGAGAGATGTCACAGCTTCTTTTAAATTTTATTTCAGGTGCCTTCTCCAAGAGGGGCAGCGGGTAAGGAGAAATGGCCACAATGTTGCTACCAGCCCAGGATCAGGTGAGGAAGGTTCTTGAATGCCTTTTGGGTTCATAGGTTCAAGAAACTGCTTCATTCATTGTTGAGCTTACCTAGGCAGTAAGCCCACAGAGGGATCAGAGGGCCTGGCAGGTGAGGAATTCTGGAAGGCAGGTGTTTTCCTTGTCTCAGGGCCAGTCGCATTGTGAATTCTGCACTTAACAGTTATTGTTGACTAGGAATTGAATGGGCCCTCAGTCCCATGCCACTGTCACACCCAGAGTTTTGTGAGGCACCCAGGGTGTTTTGCTCTTTGGGGGGAGAAGACATGGAAGAGTCAAATAATTCCTTCACAACACCAGGGATTCACAGAGAAAAGGCATGGCATTTTTCTTTCCAGTCAACTCTAGCAGTATATGGTAAGGGTCCAGGTGATTTTCTAGGAAGATCTGGAAAAGAAGACCTCTGTGTCAGCAGGTATGGTCAGGGATACATACTCCTCAGTATTGGGCGATTTTGGACTGACAAGCAATACTGGGCTCATTTAGATGGTGAAAGGGAAAGAGGTCATAACTGTTAATGTAAAAACATTCAAACCTGTAAAGAATTTTTGTGAGTTTATTCGAACCAAACCTGTAAATAATTTTTTGTGAGTTTGAGTGGACAATTGCCGGGAAGCAGTATCTCAACAGATTAGGACAGGGGTGGGCAAACTTTTTGACTCGAGGGCCACAATGGGTTCTTAAACTGGACCGGAGGGCCGGAACAAAAGCATGGATGGAGTGTTTGTGTGAACTAATATAAATTCAAAGTAAAGGAGCGGAGGGGAGAGTAAGGGAACCAGATAGAACAGCCGGATCCGGCCCGCGGGCCGTAGTTTGCCCAAGGCTGGATTAGGATAATGCTCCAAAGAATGGCGGTTTCTTCATCTATTTTTATACACTGCAATCAAAGGAGGAGACCTAGGTGGGTTACATGAAATCCATTGGTGATAGAGAGGTGGGAGAAAGCAAAGCAGGGAAACCTCTGGGATTGGATAAGAGTAAAATGTTAGACACATACTTAGGTGGGTGCAGGATAGCCAACAGTCAACAATTAACATGATAACAGTGAAGGAATTTGTGGTATCTGTCCTGGTGCCCAGGCACATTAGGTTGTTCCCCAAGGGTGTCCGGAAAAAGGAAAGTTACAAGTTACCCAGACATTTCAGGGATATATTATCATAGATGCAAAAAGACAATAGGCTCAGTTAAGGTAAAAATAGACCCTCGTCAGGGAAAATATCAGCCTAGGACATGACTATCCGCCATAACTGCTTGTTAGTTAAAGTTTTAATTTCAGGCCATCCTTTTTGGTTACTTTAGGTCTTTAAGTTTGCAAGACTGCCATGCAGGCTTTCCCTGAGTTTGTCAGGTTAGCTTGTGGCTTTTTTTTTTTTCTCGTCCACACTTCTCCCTTCTGTTCATAAATCAGTGCAAAGGGTGCATTGATGACCAACCTTTTGGTTGGATAATGGAGTCCGGAGTCCCACGGAAGGCTCATTCCTAGGATGACTCAATGTCAGCATTTGTCTTGCTGAATAGAGTGGAGCACTGGGGATGGGGTAAGACCATAACCTTAGATGGCATTCAAAGTCAAATTATTATTTAAAATAAGAGGCAGGTAAATGGGAGGCAGTCAGGTCTACATGGTCCTTGTTAAAAAGTATTCTGGATCATTTCTAATTTTTGAGCCACCATGATCCAAGTTTTTTTGCTGTTTGTCAAGTTTTGTTTTTTTGCATCTAGTATAACATTTACATACCAGGAACAAAAGCAATAAAATTAAACCAGTAACACTGATTAGGAACAGAAAATGTCTAATATTAGACAAGGAAGGATCTGAGGGGGACAATAACAATATCTACTATTATCCAGAAGTTCCAGTTTTTCTTCTGAGCAGTTCATCCATTCCTATCTATAATAATAAAAGCATAATATACTAATTAGACCGGACAGCTGAATGACCTTCCGGACGTCATCCAGACATCCTTCCGGACAAAGCCATGGCAGCGAGGGCCGAGGCAGAGGTGGTTAGGGGCGACCAAGGCAGGCAGGCAGAAGTTGTTAGGGGCAATGAGGCAGGCAGGCAGATGGTTAGGGGCAATGAGGCAGGCAGGCAGAATGGTTAGGGGCAATCAGGCAGGCAGGCAGAATGGTTAGGGGCAATCAGGCAGGCAGGCAGAATGGTTAGGGGCAATCAGGCAGGCAGGCAGAATGGTTAGGGGCAATCAGGCAGGCAGGCAGAATGGTTAGGGGCAATTAGGCAGGCAGGCAGAGGTGGTTAGGGGCGATGAGGCAGGCAGGCAGAAGTTGTTAGGGGCGATGAGGCAGGCAGGCAGATGGTTAGGGGCAATCAGGCAGGCAGGCAGAATGGTTAGGGGCAATCAGGCAGGCAGGCGAGTGGTTAGGAGTCAGCGATCCTGGATTGCAAGAGGGTGCAGGCCGGGGCCGAGGGCCCCTCCCCCCGTGCATAAATTTCGTGCACCAGGCCTCTAGTATTTAGGTAATACTCATCTAAAATACTCAAATAGATTAGATTCATGTATAATTCTACAAGGGGAATTATTAGGGAGGTGTTCTTGGATGGGTTTGTCCAAGATTGGTCCTTTATAATAGATACTAGAGGCCTGGTGCACAAAATTCACGCACTAGGGGGGGTCCCCTCAGTCTGACTGCCAGTTTAGGCTCGATCCCCGTAGGGATCCCTGTGAGATCGGGCTTAAACCGGCAGTCGGACATCCCTGAGGGGTCCCCGATTGGAGAGGGTGCAGGCTGGGCTGAGGGAACACGCTTGCCAGCCACCCCCCCATGCACAAATTTTGTGCACCGGGCCCACTAGTTAATATAGAAACATTCAAACCTGTAAAGAATTTTTGTGAGTTTATTTGAGCCAAACTGTCGACAATTGCTGGGAAGTAGTATCTCAACAGATTGGGATAATGCTCCAGAGAATGGTGGTTTCTTCATCTATTTTTCTACATTGCAATCAAAGGAGGAGACCTAGGTGGGTTACATGAAATCCATTGGTGATAGATTAGAGACAGGAGAAAGCAAAGTTCGGAAACCTCTGGGATTGGATAAAGAGTAAAATGATAGACACATACTTAGGTGGGTGCAGGTTAGCCAACAGTCAACAATTTAACATGATAACAGTGAAGGAATTTGTGGTATCTGTCTTGGTGCTCAGGCACATTAGGTTGTTCCCCAAGGGGTCTGGAAAAAGGAAATTTAACAAGATACCCAGACATTTCAAGGATATGTTATCATAGTTGCAAAAAGACAATAGGACTCAGTTAAGGTAAAAATTGACCTCGTCAGGGAAAATATCAGCCTAGGACATGACTATCTGCCATAACTGCTTTTAGTTAAAGTTTTAATTCAGGCCATCCTTT